>NC_092810.1:86651149-86728809 GCF_040954645.1 Diabrotica undecimpunctata | reverse complement strand
GGTCCGATTGCACATTATTTTGGATTATTTGCATTGAGTATTTGTAGTACTAGTCTATACTATGCTATGTTAAAGCTTTACTCTACTTTAATTTTACTCTAGATAGTATGTGACTTTGTACTTAGTTACATGTGGGTATCTTTAGATGAAACCATATCTTTATTTCTACATCACTCATAATCTGTGGTTAATGATAATCGTGTGAATCGATGTAGATTGTTTTGGAGGTATTTTAGTGAGTTAATATAGTTTATAGCTGTATTTGGCAAACTGGTGCCATGGCTATAATTTTTTATATATAAGTTTATTTTATTTTTTTTTTCTCGATTCTTGATTGCACCACAAATCGTTGAAGTATTGGTTAACCTACAGCTAAACAATCAGTCAAGTAAAAGAAAAAAAAAATTTTTCACTTAAAATTTTTTTTCTCCAAGTAAGAGGGGAATGTAACGAGTCCGTTACTTAAATAATCGTTTACCTTCTTTTTGTGACTGGAATCTTTTAATTTAATTCTAAATTAAATTCATATTGAAATATTCTTAAACTAAATATTTAAATAACTCCCAGTAAATCTTATTTTCTAAGGTTGGCATTAAACTGCGCCCCCAGTGGCAAGATTCTGAAAGTACATTCATTCTAAGACGTGTAGGACCTTAACGCTTACTTGTCAACTCGATGTGATCGAAAGAGGATCGATTCAATCAGGGTAGTTGCGGCTGGGAGTGCCACTTTTTCCCGAATTTAGTTTAAGTTTATTTTTTTGTGAAGAGCTGTTTGTTTTGGAAGAAATTATTTGAGTTATTTTGTCGTTTGTACGAGGATATTTTCAGTTGGATCACCCTAGCCGGTAAGATAAAATTACAAATAAATTATAAGGAAAAATCCTTCATATCATCCGCCATTGTTAGTAAAATTCAGACCTATTTTAATTTCGTCTTTGATAGGTATTTCATATATTTTATACATGTCATATTTCACCTTATTTCATTAAGGAAAAGTTTTATACCTAAATAAATTATAAGTATTAGATTCAATACCTCAAATTTTATTTCCTTTCAAGAGTGAAAGAAACAATTATTTATTTCAATTTCATACCGTTAAAACCGGCTAATATTTCTTTTTTTTCCCTATTCTATAATATATAAAGATCATGTTTTCCGTTAAAATGATCTATTTAATATATCCATACATTATAAAAACATTGTCACACCATTCGAAGGTCACTATTTACCGAAAACCATTAAGGTTTTTATTTCAATTTAAGGTCACTTGCTGACATTTCTTGTATCGCCTTTCAAGGTTGATAACCCTTGTGTTTTTCCTTACCTTTTGTATGTACAAAAGAACATGAAGTAACACAATTGTTCCTTTTAGCCTACTCCAAGAATCCAGTTGCAAGTCAGGGGAAGAATTTTTTTAGTTTTGGGGTTATCCTTACTTAGGACAAGGGGAAGAAATTTCAAGTTTACTTATGGAAATTAAGAAGAATTTTTAGTTGGAATTATTTGTCCAATAGTACCTGATCCAGGGAATCCAGGTTTGGTATCTTTTTACCACCTGAGTCTAGTTCTCCACCGGATCATCTTCGAGGGAAACCTACGGAAACCGGCAGGAAGAACTGACTTTTATTTTTGTTATCATTCAATTATTTTAAATAACTTTTGCTACGTCCTCTTCAAGGTTTTAACTTTTGGTTTCACTTTAATTTAAAAATATCCTTAATAATAAATATCTTCAATTTTTTTTAAAAAAACATTTATCATTGTAATTTAATTTAATTATTTATTGTCTACCAAGGGATGAGGTTATAACTCTCCCTTGAATTTCTCTTTGTTAGGTTATCGTGTGCACACATATCCGTAGAATTTTCACTTAAAACCCTAAACAATTATTGAACGAAAACTAAACTATTAGTGAGTAGTATATAATTATATTTATTATTTATACATTATTATTGGGTATGACTTTTGTCACGATTTGAAATTAAGGGGTATATCAGGGGTAAATTGTTTTATAATTATATTCAGGGATTTTACTGTAAATATAGCTATAGTTAACTGTACATAAGAGGTGGTGGTTTAGTATATAAGCATTTAAAATAGTTTGTACCTAAGTTTGGGTAATTATTAAAGTTGTGGTTAAAATTTAATTTTTCAATTAGTACCTATCTTTCATATTTCAGCAATACAAGATATCTCGGAAGAAAACATTTAACTTCCTGGCGCCCAAGCATTCATTAGAGCAACTTTTATGTTTCATCTGTTTATTTCTTGGTGGTTTTCTTGTCATTAGTTCTTATATCTTACGGTTTCTGTAGGGCATGCAAATTGGCCGAATCCTTCTTTGAGTGTCAAGTGGTCATTCTCCTGCATAGTCGCTAGCCAACACTTAATTCTGCTATATTTTAAAATTCATATTTGCCCTTTATTTATTTCTTTTACATAATTTATTTCTATCTAATCCCTTCCATCTTCCGTTATTCCACATATTAGTTCGTTGGTGTATCAAGGTGCATTTTAGAGTCCACCCTTTTGCTACACTGGATAGAGTCACCCAGACTCCAAAGCACATTTTTGTTACATTAGCTCAATTTTTGTTACATTTGCGCCCAACGTGGGGCCTGTTTTCAGTTCAGGCCGTACATTCTGTAGTATATTTCTCTTTGCAAAATATTCTTTATTATTTCTAATTTGTTCCTGTTGCTCTTTGTTCATTTTTTTAACTTCTTTATTTATTTATTTTTCCTTATTAGATTTACATTTATAGGTATACTTGTATTGCTGTAGGTTACTTACATTCATATTTAAACCCTCACCTTTTTAATCTCATTGTGTACAGTTAACAAGTTATTTTACTATTATTGAACTATAAAATTTAATAATTTAGATATTACTATTTATATATATATATATATATATATATATATATATATATATATATATATATATATATATATATATATATATATTAGCCAATATTGGTTGGTTTTTTATATTCAATTATTTGTTAACCATATACTTGTTGAAACCATTGTGTGTTGCTTCAAGGATTCAAATTTATATTTACTTAACTTTACTTAACCATTTTGAAATTTTTTGTGAATAACTTTAGATTATTCTTGGATTGATTTTGTGGTGTGTTGGTACATATATATTCATATTTTTTTGGAAACTTTAGATTATTCTTCGATTGACTTTGTGGTGTGTTAGTACATTATTTCTTTTGTCTATCCTATCTAGTCATCTATTTTTTTTTTGTTTTCATAATGTCTGCATTTAAGGTAGAACATTTGTTAGTGAAGGAATTGGATTACGAGTTAAGGATTAGGGATATCAATATTGATGAGTCTTCCAATGTGGATTTAAAACGCAAACTATTGCGTGGAGCTTTAAGGCAAGAAGAAGGAAACAGAAGCTTTCGATAAATTTCTGCCACAAGTATTCCTTTTCTAGAGCAGCAAGAAGAGATTGATGAGACTGTGGATGATTTGGCTAAAAGGATATCCGATTTTAGAGGGACTGTCCAAGATAGCCTATACTCCAGGCTGATATCACGTCTAGCTCATGTCTCAGGCCGTGTTCATTTATTGTCGTGTTCGAATGAGGAGCAGCAATGTTATAAACGCTCAATTTCAATCCGAATTCTTAGCCTAGAGGGTGAACTTGATTCACGAGTAAATCCAATTGCTACTTCAACTCCTATTTCTTCTGTCCAAGCAGCTAACTCATTTCTACACCCCAAACCTATTCAGGTATATAAATGGGGCATTTCGTTTTCTGGTGAAGGTCATTATGACCAAGTAATTTCTTTTTTGGATAGGGTGGAATGTCTTCGTGTATCGAGAGGAGTGAGTGAAGATGATCTTTTTGCAGCTTCTGCTGAATTGTTTACAGGCGCAGCTTTTACGTGGTTTAGAAACAATCGCAATAATTTTTCTAATTGGTCTGATTTGGCTCAGAAACTTAAGTCTGATTTTCTACCATATTCTTTTCAAGATGACCTTCTAGACCAAATCAAAAATCGTAAACAGAAGCCAAATGAGTCTGTTACGATGTTTATCAATAACATTTTGGGTATGTGTAGTCGCCTTGAGACTCCTTTAACAGATTCTGCAAAAATTAGGATTATTCTGAAATGTCTATTGCCATTTTATCATCAACAATTAGCTTTAGTAGACATCAACAGTATAGCAGACATAACCGAGAAGTGTAAACGTTTGGAGGAAACTTTATCTTGGTCTTCTCAACCTCCAACCACTTCCAAACACTCTTCTGACTCTTTCGGTCACCAAAATTCTTTTAGACACCGTTCTTGGCAACCTAAGGGCCCTGAGCGTAATATTTCAGTTGTAACTTCTGTAGTGTGCTGGAATTGTCGTGAGTCTGGTCATATTGTTTATGATTGCGGCATCCCTCGTACCCGTATTTTCTGCCACGGTTGTGGTAGTGAAAATACCCTCAAACGAAATTGTTTTAAGTGTTCGGGAAACGAACGATCGGAGGTCCGTCCCCTGAGCGTTTCTCCGTCCACTCCCCCATCAGAGAATCAAACCGTGACATCAAGCGAAGTCACCGGTCCAACCACGTCAAGCCACCCAAACCCGTCTTCCAGTAGGAAAGTGTTTTCCCCAAAAAAACAACACACACCACACCAAGTCATTCCAAGAAGTAACTTCTCAATATAATACATTTGATTTGCATAGATTATCTTCCCCAAATATCTCCCCAAATTTTAATAATAAACATAATAGTAGCAGTGTAGTACTTCCAGTATCTATACCAGAGTCTACCACAATTCAGGAGGATTCTTTTATTTCTGATTATTCTTGTTTGCCTATCGTATCCTCTGATTGTGTTAGTAGAGATAATAAGTTTAGTTTAGTACCATTTAAAATTTTTGACCAATCAGATAATGATTGTTTTGATTTGAATTCGTTATTAGTGAGAAAACATAATGATAATAGACCTTATCTTCCTATTAAGATTTTAGGACAATCTTGCTTAGCTCTTTTAGATAGTGGCTCGAACATTTCTGTGATAGGTTCACATTCATTAGCTTTACTGAAAAATGCTGAGGTTTCCATTATGCCCATTTCTTCTCTGCAAGTGTCTACTGCAGATGGTACAGTTCAGTCTATTACAGGCAAATTTGAAACCGAAATCACAGTAGCAGATTTATGTAAGCAAATTACATTTTATATCATTCCTTCAGTTCAGAATTCCATAATTTTAGGTATGGATTTCTTAAATGTTTTTAATAGCACCCTAAATTGCTCAAATTTTTCCTTTTCTATTTCTCAATTTAATCTGTCCTTACTTAGTGCTATTCAGGATTTTACTAGTTTATCTAGTTCCGAACAAAGGCAATTAGAGAATATGATCTCTAAATTTATAATTCTTTCGTCGAAAGACAAGTTAGGTCGTACATCCTTAATATCTCACACTATCGAGGTGGGAGATACCACACCTTTTCGACAATACCAGTATCCTATTCCTCAGGCTTGGCAAATTGACTTGGAAAAGGAAATTGATTCCATGTTAGAGTTGAAGATCATTGAACCCTCCACGTCTTCTTACTGTAGTCCTTTGTGGTTAACCAAGAAAAAGGATGGATCTTTTAGGGTTTGCTTCGATGATCGAAAGTTGAATAATATTACTACAAATCGGGATGCTTATCCTATTCCCCGAATAGACGTCATTCTAAGTAAACTCCAGAATGCTAGGTATATTTCTTCTATCGACCTATCTAAAGCTTTTTTACAAATTCCTTTAAGTGAGGAAAGTAAAAAGTATACAGCTTTTGCAGTTAGTGGGAAAGGATTATTTCAGTTTGTCACTATGCCTTTTGGTCTTGTTTCAGCTCCTCAGACAATGTGTCGTCTGATGGACTTAGTCATTGGTCCTCAGTTAGAGCCCTATGTTTTTTATTATTTGGATGACATTTTGGTTGTCACTCCTGATTTTTCTCTTCATATGGAAATTTTGGATAAGTTATTTTTACGTCTCAAAGAGGCTAATTTAACTATTAATTTAGATAAATGTCAGTTTTGTCGTCCTAGTCTTAAATTTTTAGGATATGTAGTCGATAGTAAAGGTTTAAGGACTGATCCTGATAAAGTTACTGCTATCAAGGATTTTCCTATACCTAAGACTACTACCCAAGTCCGTAGGATATTAGGCATGTGTGGATATTATCGTCGGTTTGTGCCGTCTTATTCTACTTTGTTGTCCCCACTTACAGATCTCCTTAAAAATAGGAAAAAAGGCCAAACTATTACATGGACTTCAGAAGCCGATGATGCTTTCCGGCGTATAAAAGAAGCTCTTACTAGTGCACCTGTCATGACATCTCCGAATTTTAGAGAGCATTTCTATCTCATGACAGATTGTTCCAACACTGCTTGAGGTGGTGTACTATTTCAAATGAAGGATGGTTCGGAACATCCAATAGCTTATACCAGCAAAAAGCTCAATAAAGCACAGAAAAATTATTCCACCACAGAGAGAGAACTTCTTGCAATTATCCATGGTCTTGATGCCTTTCGGTACTATTTTGAGGGTCGTAAGTTTACTATCATCACAGATCATAGTTCTCTATTATGGTTACATTCCATGAAAAATCCGTCACAACGTTTGTCCCGTTGGATTTGTAGGCTTTCTGTCTTTGATTATAATATTGTTCATCGCAAAGCCAATGGTGTTGTGGTTGCAGATGCGTTGTCACGTACATTCGATATCAATCTTTTAGATCTGTCCACTTTATCTCCAGATAATTGGTATCGAACGATGATTCATAATGTCACCCAGGAACCTACTAGATATCCTGATTTCAAGGTAGAGAATAATATCCTTTATAAACATGTAATCAGTCCAGTTGAATCTTTATCGAATATGTCTGATTGGAAAATAGTAGTCCCAACAGCAAATAGGGATGAAGTCTTGAGAACTTTTCATGATGATGTGACATCAGGTCACTTTGGTTTTTTATAAAGATCATATAAGAAATACATCTCTAGATGTAGAGTTTGTGCAACATGCAAGCCGAGTAACCTACCTCAAGCTGGATTAATGGGTTCGTTTAGGAACATTAATTTTCCTTGGCAAATGATCTCTTTAGACCTTATTGGACCGTATCCACGTAGTTATTCAGGTAATACGTATTGTTTGGTAGTTGTAGATTACTTCACCAAATTTCCTTTAGTTTGCCCTCTTCGTAAGGCTACAACTCCAGCTATTTTGAAGTTCTTAGAGGAGCAAGTGTTCTTACTATTTGGTATTCCCCAAATAGTATCATGTGATAATGGTCCACAATTTATTTCTAAAGCCTTTAAAGATCTTTTAAGTAAATATAAGGTCCAAAAGATATTCTACAATGCAGCTTATCATCCTCAAGCTAACCACACTGAACGTGTAAATCGTAGCATTATTACTGCTCTTCGATCTTACACTTACACTGATCATAGAGCTTGGGATCAGTACATTCATTCAGTTGCTCAAGCCATTCGAACTTCTGTTCATGAAACCACTCAGTGCTCTCCAGCTTATGTTAATTTTGGTAGGCATGTTCCATTGTCAGGTGATTATTTCGGTTTAATTTCTGAAAATTCAACAACTCTTCCTCAAATTTCTGAGAAACTTCACCGTATGGAAGATCTCCAAAACTTACCTCCAATATTAGCTGACATTAGGAAGAAGTTGAAAGCTTCTTACCGTAGAAATCAGCATCAGTATAATTTGAGGAAACGAGATTTGTGATTTTTTGTGGGCGATCGAGTTTTGAAACGGAATTTTGTAAAATCAAATAAAGGTGATGCCATTTCTGCTAAGTTTTGTCAGAAATATGTTCTCTGTACTGTCGTTAGGGTAATATCTCCTTTAGTATATGAATTAAAAGACAATTCGACAAATAGACGAATTGGTCAATTTCATATAAAGGATTTACTTCCTGATAATACAACAGATGAGGCAACATCTTCATCTTCAGAGGAAGATTGACTTAATGTCTATTAAGCTAACCTATTCCTTTGATTGTTATTGTTTTGGCTCGGTTTGGTTACGATTTGGTATTTTCTTAGATTTTTGTTATTAATCACCAGATTTGGTATACCTACAGCTTATACTTTGATTAGTATCTGTTTATAATAAGTTAAAATTATTAAGGCCATTAGAGTATTTACTTATATTAGATGTTGCACTGGTATGGAACTAAATATTGTAATGCTACTATACTGTGCTATATGTTTATGTGTTGTATAACCTATGTTCTCATTTTACTTACTTGTTTTGCCAGGTTGGAAAGAATGTTGTAATTTTTTTTATGGATTTGATTCCGTTTATTGGTCATGCTCAAGTTATATAGGAACATGTATCTGGATTTGCTATGTGGGATGGTTTTTTTTATCAGTCATTAGGAATTTATATAGATAATCAGTATGCATAATTTTAGTACACTCCTATATTATATAGACTATTCTGCCTGTGTATATGTGACTGAATATGTGGGTTCGAAGTTTTAGTTCAATTAGAGGCCTCAGTTGTTCAATGAATTTCGGAATTCACCATTTTCATGACAAGTTGTACAGTTATCTAGGCAGTAGAACGTCTTCCATAGATAGTAAATTATCATTAATGTTAATTAGGATTTGAACAGTTAGCTTTAATCCTTAATATTTTCAGACTTTGGTCTAATAACAGAATTGTTCCTTAGCTGATTTATTATTCTTACTTATATAGTTTATTCAAGTCATGGATTGCTCCCTTTACAGCTAGCATGTTTAGATTACAGTTATGGATAATATTTCATATTTTGGCAACAAATTACCATTTATAGTTATTTTCACTTCTTTCCTTAGGCACTTATCTATATTTTGGTATATTGAACTAGGAATTATCCTGTTCTCTTTTATTAATATCAGAACGAATTATAAATCTGCAGTTTCTTCAGAAATTGGTCTACTCGTTCTAGATGTTCTGTTTTGTTATTGCTTCTGCCTTAACTCTTACTATTTTGCTATGGTTGTTAGAGTTACTGGCACATTAAACTCCTTTTAGTGCTCTTATGTTAGATATTTTTGTAAATTTGTTGTAGCTACCTGCTATAGTTATCGAGTATCAGCATAAGTTAATTTTGTTGTAAGAAATTACCACAGCAGTTCACATGCTTTGGTACTCTACCTTTTTGAGTTCAAGTTGTTCAGCTTTGCATTTGCTAGGATGATTAAGTTTATAACACCTCCTAGTTTTTATTTTTGGTCTTTATTTTGGATCCCAAATGTACTGATGGCAGATCATCAGGATGGAATCGATTTTATGGCTGTCCTTTTGTTTAAGCCGTTAGTCCCACATTTTGATCCAATAATTTATTTGATGAATTTTAAGGCTAGGCACATATTACCGGATGTGGGTATATGTGGACCTACCATATTTGGTTTAGTTGGTTATAGTGTGAATTGGATCATTATTTGCCTGATTGATTATCTTTGGATATGCTACTTTATAAATCTGATGTCCACTGTATGGTCAATTTTGGATTTACCATCCAATTCGACACTTATATTGTTTTATATACGTTTGGTATTTTGATTGTTACTTATTATTGTGTATCGGTCCACCCATTTGCCTGATTGATTATTCCTTGGATATGCTCTTCTATAAATCTGTTGTCCATTGATGAGTCAATTTTGGAACCAGGGTCCGATTGCACATTATTTTGGATTATTTGCATTGAGTATTTGTAGTACTAGTCTATACTATGCTATGTTAAAGCTTTACTCTACTTTAATTTTACTCTAGATAGTATGTGACTTTGTACTTAGTTACATGTGGGTATCTTTAGATGAAACCATATCTTTATTTCTACATCACTCATAATCTGTGGTTAATGATAATCGTGTGAATCGATGTAGATTGTTTTGGAGGTATTTTAGTGAGTTAATATAGTTTATAGCTGTATTTGGCAAACTGGTGCCATGGCTATAATTTTTTATATATAAGTTTATTTTATTTTTTTTTTCTCGATTCTTGATTGCACCACAAATCGTTGAAGTATTGGTTAACCTACAGCTAAACAATCAGTCAAGTAAAAGAAAAAAAAAAATTTTCACTTAAAATTTTTTTTCTCCAAGTAAGAGGGGAATGTAACGAGTCCGTTACTTAAATAATCGTTTACCTTCTTTTTGTGACTGGAATCTTTTAATTTAATTCTAAATTAAATTCATATTGAAATATTCTTAAACTAAATATTTAAATAACTCCCAGTAAATCTTATTTTCTAAGGTTGGCATTAAACTGCGCCCCCAGTGGCAAGATTCTGAAAGTACATTCATTCTAAGACGTGTAGGACCTTAACGCTTACTTGTCAACTCGATGTGATCGAAAGAGGATCGATTCAATCAGGGTAGTTGCGGCTGGGAGTGCCACTTTTTCCCGAATTTAGTTTAAGTTTATTTTTTTGTGAAGAGCTGTTTGTTTTGGAAGAAATTATTTGAGTTATTTTGTCGTTTGTACGAGGATATTTTCAGTTGGATCACCCTAGCCGGTAAGATAAAATTACAAATAAATTATAAGGAAAAATCCTTCATATCATCCGCCATTGTTAGTAAAATTCAGACCTATTTTAATTTCGTCTTTGATAGGTATTTCATATATTTTATACATGTCATATTTCACCTTATTTCATTAAGGAAAAGTTTTATACCTAAATAAATTATAAGTATTAGATTCAATACCTCAAATTTTATTTCCTTTCAAGAGTGAAAGAAACAATTATTTATTTCAATTTCATACCGTTAAAACCGGCTAATATTTCTTTTTTTTCCCTATTCTATAATATATAAAGATCATGTTTTCCGTTAAAATGATCTATTTAATATATCCATACATTATAAAAACATTGTCACACCATTCGAAGGTCACTATTTACCGAAAACCATTAAGGTTTTTATTTCAATTTAAGGTCACTTGCTGACATTTCTTGTATCGCCTTTCAAGGTTGATAACCCTTGTGTTTTTCCTTACCTTTTGTATGTACAAAAGAACATGAAGTAACACAATTGTTCCTTTTAGCCTACTCCAAGAATCCAGTTGCAAGTCAGGGGAAGAATTTTTTTAGTTTTGGGGTTATCCTTACTTAGGACAAGGGGAAGAAATTTCAAGTTTACTTATGGAAATTAAGAAGAATTTTTAGTTGGAATTATTTGTCCAATAGTACCTGATCCAGGGAATCCAGGTTTGGTATCTTTTTACCACCTGAGTCTAGTTCTCCACCGGATCATCTTCGAGGGAAACCTACGGAAACCGGCAGGAAGAACTGACTTTTATTTTTGTTATCATTCAATTATTTTAAATAACTTTTGCTACGTCCTCTTCAAGGTTTTAACTTTTGGTTTCACTTTAATTTAAAAATATCCTTAATAATAAATATCTTCAATTTTTTTTAAAAAAACATTTATCATTGTAATTTAATTTAATTATTTATTGTCTACCAAGGGATGAGGTTATAACTCTCCCTTGAATTTCTCTTTGTTAGGTTATCGTGTGCACACATATCCGTAGAATTTTCACTTAAAACCCTAAACAATTATTGAACGAAAACTAAACTATTAGTGAGTAGTATATAATTATATTTATTATTTATACATTATTATTGGGTATGACTTTTGTCACGATTTGAAATTAAGGGGTATATCAGGGGTAAATTGTTTTATAATTATATTCAGGGATTTTACTGTAAATATAGCTATAGTTAACTGTACATAAGAGGTGGTGGTTTAGTATATAAGCATTTAAAATAGTTTGTACCTAAGTTTGGGTAATTATTAAAGTTGTGGTTAAAATTTAATTTTTCAATTAGTACCTATCTTTCATATTTCAGCAATACAAGATATCTCGGAAGAAAACATTTAACTTCCTGGCGCCCAAGCATTCATTAGAGCAACTTTTATGTTTCATCTGTTTATTTCTTGGTGGTTTTCTTGTCATTAGTTCTTATATCTTACGGTTTCTGTAGGGCATGCAAATTGGCCGAATCCTTCTTTGAGTGTCAAGTGGTCATTCTCCTGCATAGTCGCTAGCCAACACTTAATTCTGCTATATTTTAAAATTCATATTTGCCCTTTATTTATTTCTTTTACATAATTTATTTCTATCTAATCCCTTCCATCTTCCGTTATTCCACATATTAGTTCGTTGGTGTATCAAGGTGCATTTTAGAGTCCACCCTTTTGCTACACTGGATAGAGTCACCCAGACTCCAAAGCACATTTTTGTTACATTAGCTCAATTTTTGTTACATTTGCGCCCAACGTGGGGCCTGTTTTCAGTTCAGGCCGTACATTCTGTAGTATATTTCTCTTTGCAAAATATTCTTTATTATTTCTAATTTGTTCCTGTTGCTCTTTGTTCATTTTTTTAACTTCTTTATTTATTTATTTTTCCTTATTAGATTTACATTTATAGGTATACTTGTATTGCTGTAGGTTACTTACATTCATATTTAAACCCTCACCTTTTTAATCTCATTGTGTACAGTTAACAAGTTATTTTACTATTATTGAACTATAAAATTTAATAATTTAGATATTACTATTTATATATATATATATATATATATATATATATATATATATATATATATATATATATATATTAGCCAATATTGGTTGGTTTTTTATATTCAATTATTTGTTAACCATATACTTGTTGAAACCATTGTGTGTTGCTTCAAGGATTCAAATTTATATTTACTTAACTTTACTTAACCATTTTGAAATTTTTTGTGAATAACTTTAGATTATTCTTGGATTGATTTTGTGGTGTGTTGGTACATATATATTCATATTTTTTTTGGAAACTTTAGATTATTCTTCGATTGACTTTGTGGTGTGTTAGTACATTATTTCTTTTGTCTATCCTATCTAGTCATCTATTTTTTTTTTGTTTTCATAATGTCTGCATTTAAGGTAGAACATTTGTTAGTGAAGGAATTGGATTACGAGTTAAGGATTAGGGATATCAATATTGATGAGTCTTCCAATGTGGATTTAAAACGCAAACTATTGCGTGGAGCTTTAAGGCAAGAAGAAGGAAACAGAAGCTTTCGATAAATTTCTGCCACAAGTATTCCTTTTCTAGAGCAGCAAGAAGAGATTGATGAGACTGTGGATGATTTGGCTAAAAGGATATCCGATTTTAGAGGGACTGTCCAAGATAGCCTATACTCCAGGCTGATATCACGTCTAGCTCATGTCTCAGGCCGTGTTCATTTATTGTCGTGTTCGAATGAGGAGCAGCAATGTTATAAACGCTCAATTTCAATCCGAATTCTTAGCCTAGAGGGTGAACTTGATTCACGAGTAAATCCAATTGCTACTTCAACTCCTATTTCTTCTGTCCAAGCAGCTAACTCATTTCTACACCCCAAACCTATTCAGGTATATAAATGGGGCATTTCGTTTTCTGGTGAAGGTCATTATGACCAAGTAATTTCTTTTTTGGATAGGGTGGAATGTCTTCGTGTATCGAGAGGAGTGAGTGAAGATGATCTTTTTGCAGCTTCTGCTGAATTGTTTACAGGCGCAGCTTTTACGTGGTTTAGAAACAATCGCAATAATTTTTCTAATTGGTCTGATTTGGCTCAGAAACTTAAGTCTGATTTTCTACCATATTCTTTTCAAGATGACCTTCTAGACCAAATCAAAAATCGTAAACAGAAGCCAAATGAGTCTGTTACGATGTTTATCAATAACATTTTGGGTATGTGTAGTCGCCTTGAGACTCCTTTAACAGATTCTGCAAAAATTAGGATTATTCTGAAATGTCTATTGCCATTTTATCATCAACAATTAGCTTTAGTAGACATCAACAGTATAGCAGACATAACCGAGAAGTGTAAACGTTTGGAGGAAACTTTATCTTGGTCTTCTCAACCTCCAACCACTTCCAAACACTCTTCTGACTCTTTCGGTCACCAAAATTCTTTTAGACACCGTTCTTGGCAACCTAAGGGCCCTGAGCGTAATATTTCAGTTGTAACTTCTGTAGTGTGCTGGAATTGTCGTGAGTCTGGTCATATTGTTTATGATTGCGGCATCCCTCGTACCCGTATTTTCTGCCACGGTTGTGGTAGTGAAAATACCCTCAAACGAAATTGTTTTAAGTGTTCGGGAAACGAACGATCGGAGGTCCGTCCCCTGAGCGTTTCTCCGTCCACTCCCCCATCAGAGAATCAAACCGTGACATCAAGCGAAGTCACCGGTCCAACCACGTCAAGCCACCCAAACCCGTCTTCCAGTAGGAAAGTGTTTTCCCCAAAAAAACAACACACACCACACCAAGTCATTCCAAGAAGTAACTTCTCAATATAATACATTTGATTTGCATAGATTATCTTCCCCAAATATCTCCCCAAATTTTAATAATAAACATAATAGTAGCAGTGTAGTACTTCCAGTATCTATACCAGAGTCTACCACAATTCAGGAGGATTCTTTTATTCTGATTATTCTTGTTTGCCTATCGTATCCTCTGATTGTGTTAGTAGAGATAATAAGTTTAGTTTAGTACCATTTAAAATTTTTGACCAATCAGATAATGATTGTTTTGATTTGAATTCGTTATTAGTGAGAAAACATAATGATAATAGACCTTATCTTCCTATTAAGATTTTAGGACAATCTTGCTTAGCTCTTTTAGATAGTGGCTCGAACATTTCTGTGATAGGTTCACATTCATTAGCTTTACTGAAAAATGCTGAGGTTTCCATTATGCCCATTTCTTCTCTGCAAGTGTCTACTGCAGATGGTACAGTTCAGTCTATTACAGGCAAATTTGAAACCGAAATCACAGTAGCAGATTTATGTAAGCAAATTACATTTTATATCATTCCTTCAGTTCAGAATTCCATAATTTTAGGTATGGATTTCTTAAATGTTTTTAATAGCACCCTAAATTGCTCAAATTTTTCCTTTTCTATTTCTCAATTTAATCTGTCCTTACTTAGTGCTATTCAGGATTTTACTAGTTTATCTAGTTCCGAACAAAGGCAATTAGAGAATATGATCTCTAAATTTATAATTCTTTCGTCGAAAGACAAGTTAGGTCGTACATCCTTAATATCTCACACTATCGAGGTGGGAGATACCACACCTTTTCGACAATACCAGTATCCTATTCCTCAGGCTTGGCAAATTGACTTGGAAAAGGAAATTGATTCCATGTTAGAGTTGAAGATCATTGAACCCTCCACGTCTTCTTACTGTAGTCCTTTGTGGTTAACCAAGAAAAAGGATGGATCTTTTAGGGTTTGCTTCGATGATCGAAAGTTGAATAATATTACTACAAATCGGGATGCTTATCCTATTCCCCGAATAGACGTCATTCTAAGTAAACTCCAGAATGCTAGGTATATTTCTTCTATCGACCTATCTAAAGCTTTTTTACAAATTCCTTTAAGTGAGGAAAGTAAAAAGTATACAGCTTTTGCAGTTAGTGGGAAAGGATTATTTCAGTTTGTCACTATGCCTGTTGGTCTTGTTTCAGCTCCTCAGACAATGTGTCGTCTGATGGACTTAGTCATTGGTCCTCAGTTAGAGCCCTATGTTTTTTATTATTTGGATGACATTTTGGTTGTCACTCCTGATTTTTCTCTTCATATGGAAATTTTGGATAAGTTATTTTTACGTCTCAAAGAGGCTAATTTAACTATTAATTTAGATAAATGTCAGTTTTGTCGTCCTAGTCTTAAATTTTTAGGATATGTAGTCGATAGTAAAGGTTTAAGGACTGATCCTGATAAAGTTACTGCTATCAAGGATTTTCCTATACCTAAGACTACTACCCAAGTCCATAGGATATTAGGCATGTGTGGATATTATCGTCGGTTTGTGCCGTCTTATTCTACTTTGTTGTCCCCACTTACAGATCTCCTTAAAAATAGGAAAAAAGGCCAAACTATTACATGGACTTCAGAAGCCGATGATGCTTTCCGGCGTATAAAAGAAGCTCTTACTAGTGCACCTGTCATGACATCTCCGAATTTTAGAGAGCATTTCTATCTCATGACAGATTGTTCCAACACTGCTTGAGGTGGTGTACTATTTCAAATGAAGGATGGTTCGGAACATCCAATAGCTTATACCAGCAAAAAGCTCAATAAAGCACAGAAAAATTATTCCACCACAGAGAGAGAACTTCTTGCAATTATCCATGGTCTTGATGCCTTTCGGTACTATTTTGAGGGTCGTAAGTTTACTATCATCACAGATCATAGTTCTCTATTATGGTTACATTCCATGAAAAATCCGTCACAACGTTTGTCCCGTTGGATTTGTAGGCTTTCTGTCTTTGATTATAATATTGTTCATCGCAAAGCCAATGGTGTTGTGGTTGCAGATGCGTTGTCACGTACATTCGATATCAATCTTTTAGATCTGTCCACTTTATCTCCAGATAATTGGTATCGAACGATGATTCATAATGTCACCCAGGAACCTACTAGATATCCTGATTTCAAGGTAGAGAATAATATCCTTTATAAACATGTAATCAGTCCAGTTGAATCTTTATCGAATATGTCTGATTGGAAAATAGTAGTCCCAACAGCAAATAGGGATGAAGTCTTGAGAACTTTTCATGATGATGTGACATCAGGTCACTTTGGTTTTTATAAAGATCATATAAGAAATACATCTCTAGATGTAGAGTTTGTGCAACATGCAAGCCGAGTAACCTACCTCAAGCTGGATTAATGGGTTCGTTTAGGAACATTAATTTTCCTTGGCAAATGATCTCTTTAGACCTTATTGGACCGTATCCACGTAGTTATTCAGGTAATACGTATTGTTTGGTAGTTGTAGATTACTTCACCAAATTTCCTTTAGTTTGCCTCTTCGTAAGGCTACAACTCCAGCTATTTTGAAGTTCTTAGAGGAGCAAGTGTTCTTACTATTTGGTATTCCCCAAATAGTATCATGTGATAATGGTCCACAATTTATTTCTAAAGCCTTTAAAGATCTTTTAAGTAAATATAAGGTCCAAAAGATATTCTACAATGCAGCTTATCATCCTCAAGCTAACCACACTGAACGTGTAAATCGTAGCATTATTACTGCTCTTCGATCTTACACTTACACTGATCATAGAGCTTGGGATCAGTACATTCATTCAGTTGCTCAAGCCATTCGAACTTCTGTTCATGAAACCACTCAGTGCTCTCCAGCTTATGTTAATTTTGGTAGGCATGTTCCATTGTCAGGTGATTATTTCGGTTTAATTTCTGAAAATTCAACAACTCTTCCTCAAATTTCTGAGAAACTTCACCGTATGGAAGATCTCCAAAACTTACCTCCAATATTAGCTGACATTAGGAAGAAGTTGAAAGCTTCTTACCGTAGAAATCAGCATCAGTATAATTTGAGGAAACGAGATTTGTGATTTTTTGTGGGCGATCGAGTTTTGAAACGGAATTTTGTAAAATCAAATAAAGGTGATGCCATTTCTGCTAAGTTTTGTCAGAAATATGTTCTCTGTACTGTCGTTAGGGTAATATCTCCTTTAGTATATGAATTAAAAGACAATTCGACAAATAGACGAATTGGTCAATTTCATATAAAGGATTTACTTCCTGATAATACAACAGATGAGGCAACATCTTCATCTTCAGAGGAAGATTGACTTAATGTCTATTAAGCTAACCTATTCCTTTGATTGTTATTGTTTTGGCTCGGTTTGGTTACGATTTGGTATTTTCTTAGATTTTTGTTATTAATCACCAGATTTGGTATACCTACAGCTTATACTTTGATTAGTATCTGTTTATAATAAGTTAAAATTATTAAGGCCATTAGAGTATTTACTTATATTAGATGTTGCACTGGTATGGAACTAAATATTGTAATGCTACTATACTGTGCTATATGTTTATGTGTTGTATAACCTATGTTCTCATTTTACTTACTTGTTTTGCCAGGTTGGAAAGAATGTTGTAATTTTTTTTATGGATTTGATTCCGTTTATTGGTCATGCTCAAGTTATATAGGAACATGTATCTGGATTTGCTATGTGGGATGGTTTTTTTTATCAGTCATTAGGAATTTATATAGATAATCAGTATGCATAATTTTAGTACACTCCTATATTATATAGACTATTCTGCCTGTGTATATGTGACTGAATATGTGGGTTCGAAGTTTTAGTTCAATTAGAGGCCTCAGTTGTTCAATGAATTTCGGAATTCACCATTTTCATGACAAGTTGTACAGTTATCTAGGCAGTAGAACGTCTTCCATAGATAGTAAATTATCATTAATGTTAATTAGGATTTGAACAGTTAGCTTTAATCCTTAATATTTTCAGACTTTGGTCTAATAACAGAATTGTTCCTTAGCTGATTTATTATTCTTACTTATATAGTTTATTCAAGTCATGGATTGCTCCCTTTACAGCTAGCATGTTTAGATTACAGTTATGGATAGTATTTCATATTTTGGCAACAAATTACCATTTATAGTTATTTTCACTTCTTTCCTTAGGCACTTATCTATATTTTGGTATATTGAACTAGGAATTATCCTGTTCTCTTTTATTAATATCAGAACGAATTATAAATCTGCAGTTTCTTCAGAAATTGGTCTACTCGTTCTAGATGTTCTGTTTTGTTATTGCTTCTGCCTTAACTCTTACTATTTTGCTATGGTTGTTAGAGTTACTGGCACATTAAACTCCTTTTAGTGCTCTTATGTTAGATATTTTTGTAAATTTGTTGTAGCTACCTGCTATAGTTATCGAGTATCAGCATAAGTTAATTTTGTTGTACACAGCAGTTCACATGCTTTGGTACTCTACCTTTTTGAGTTCAAGTTGTTCAGCTTTGCATTTGCTAGGATGATTAAGTTTATAACACCTCCTAGTTTTTATTTTTGGTCTTTATTTTGGATCCCAAATGTACTGATGGCAGATCATCAGGATGGAATCGATTTTATGGCTGTCCTTTTGTTTAAGCCGTTAGTCCCACATTTTGATCCAATAATTTATTTGATGAATTTTAAGGCTAGGCACATATTACCGGATGTGGGTATATGTGGACCTACCATATTTGGTTTAGTTGGTTATAGTGTGAATTGGATCATTATTTGCCTGATTGATTATCTTTGGATATGCTACTTTATAAATCTGATGTCCACTGTATGGTCAATTTTGGATTTACCATCCAATTCGACACTTATATTGTTTTATATACGTTTGGTATTTTGATTGTTACTTATTATTGTGTATCGGTCCACCCATTTGCCTGATTGATTATTCCTTGGATATGCTCTTCTATAAATCTGTTGTCCATTGATGAGTCAATTTTGGAACCAGGGTCCGATTGCACATTATTTTGGATTATTTGCATTGAGTATTTGTAGTACTAGTCTATACTATGCTATGTTAAAGCTTTACTCTACTTTAATTTTACTCTAGATAGTATGTGACTTTGTACTTAGTTACATGTGGGTATCTTTAGATGAAACCATATCTTTATTTCTACATCACTCATAATCTGTGGTTAATGATAATCGTGTGATTTTAGTGAGTTAATATAGTTTATAGCTGTATTTGGCAAACTGGTGCCATGGCTATAATTTTTTATATATAAGTTTATTTTATTTTTTTTTCTCGATTCTTGATTGCACCACAAATCGTTGAAGTATTGGTTAACCTACAGCTAAACAATCAGTCAAGTAAAAGAAAAAAAAATTTTTCACTTAAAATTTTTTTTCTCCAAGTAAGAGGGGAATGTAACGAGTCCGTTACTTAAATAATCGTTTACCTTCTTTTTGTGACTGGAATCTTTTAATTTAATTCTAAATTAAATTCATATTGAAATATTCTTAAACTAAATATTTAAATAACCAGTAAATCTTATTTTCTAAGGTTGGCATTAAACTGCGCCCCCAGTGGCAAGATTCTGAAAGTACATTCATTCTAAGACGTGTAGGACCTTAACGCTTACTTGTCAACTCGATGTGATCGAAAGAGGATCGATTCAATCAGGGTAGTTGCGGCTGGGAGTGCCACTTTTTCCCGAATTTAGTTTAAGTTTATTTTTTTGTGAAGAGCTGTTTGTTTTGGAAGAAATTATTTGAGTTATTTTGTCGTTTGTACGAGGATATTTTCAGTTGGATCACCCTAGCCGGTAAGATAAAATTACAAATAAATTATAAGGAAAAATCCTTCATATCATCCGCCATTGTTAGTAAAATTCAGACCTATTTTAATTTCGTCTTTGATAGGTATTTCATATATTTTATACATGTCATATTTCACCTTATTTCATTAAGGAAAAGTTTTATACCTAAATAAATTATAAGTATTAGATTCAATACCTCAAATTTTATTTCCTTTCAAGAGTGAAAGAAACAATTATTTATTTCAATTTCATACCGTTAAAACCGGCTAATATTTCTTTTTTTTTCCCTATTCTATAATATATAAAGATCATGTTTTCCGTTAAAATGATCTATTTAATATATCCATACATTATAAAAACATTGTCACACCATTCGAAGGTCACTATTTACCGAAAACCATTAAGGTTTTTATTTCAATTTAAGGTCACTTGCTGACATTTCTTGTATCGCCTTTCAAGGTTGATAACCCTTGTGTTTTTCCTTACCTTTTGTATGTACAAAAGAACATGAAGTAACACAATTGTTCCTTTTAGCCTACTCCAAGAATCCAGTTGCAAGTCAGGGGAAGAATTTTTTTAGTTTTGGGGTTATCCTTACTTAGGACAAGGGGAAGAAATTTCAAGTTTACTTATGGAAATTAAGAAGAATTTTTAGTTGGAATTATTTGTCCAATAGTACCTGATCCAGGGAATCCAGGTTTGGTATCTTTTTACCACCTGAGTCTAGTTCTCCACCGGATCATCTTCGAGGGAAACCTACGGAAACCGGCAGGAAGAACTGACTTTTATTTTTGTTATCATTCAATTATTTTAAATAACTTTTGCTACGTCCTCTTCAAGGTTTTAACTTTTGGTTTCACTTTAATTTAAAAATATCCTTAATAATAAATATCTTCAATTTTTTTTAAAAAAACATTTATCATTGTAATTTAATTTAATTATTTATTGTCTACCAAGGGATGAGGTTATAACTCTCCCTTGAATTTCTCTTTGTTAGGTTATCGTGTGCACACATATCCGTAGAATTTTCACTTAAAACCCTAAACAATTATTGAACGAAAACTAAACTATTAGTGAGTAGTATATAATTATATTTATTATTTATACATTATTATTGGGTATGACTTTTGTCACGATTTGAAATTAAGGGGTATATCAGGGGTAAATTGTTTTATAATTATATTCAGGGATTTTACTGTAAATATAGCTATAGTTAACTGTACATAAGAGGTGGTGGTTTAGTATATAAGCATTTAAAATAGTTTGTACCTAAGTTTGGGTAATTATTAAAGTTGTGGTTAAAATTTAATTTTTCAATTAGTACCTATCTTTCATATTTCAGCAATACAAGATATCTCGGAAGAAAACATTTAACTTCCTGGCGCCCAAGCATTCATTAGAGCAACTTTTATGTTTCATCTGTTTATTTCTTGGTGGTTTTCTTGTCATTAGTTCTTATATCTTACGGTTTCTGTAGGGCATGCAAATTGGCCGAATCCTTCTTTGAGTGTCAAGTGGTCATTCTCCTGCATAGTCGCTAGCCAACACTTAATTCTGCTATATTTTAAAATTCATATTTGCCCTTTATTTATTTCTTTTACATAATTTATTTCTATCTAATCCCTTCCATCTTCCGTTATTCCACATATTAGTTCGTTGGTGTATCAAGGTGCATTTTAGAGTCCACCCTTTTGCTACACTGGATAGAGTCACCCAGACTCCAAAGCACATTTTTGTTACATTAGCTCAATTTTTGTTACATTTGCGCCCAACGTGGGGCCTGTTTTCAGTTCAGGCCGTACATTCTGTAGTATATTTCTCTTTGCAAAATATTCTTTATTATTTCTAATTTGTTGCTGTTGCTCTTTGTTCATTTTTTTAACTTCTTTATTTATTTATTTTTCCTTATTAGATTTACATTTATAGGTATACTTGTATTGCTGTAGGTTACTTACATTCATATTTAAACCCTCACCTTTTTAATCTCATTGTGTACAGTTAACAAGTTATTTTACTATTATTGAACTATAAAATTTAATAATTTAGATATTACTATTTATATATATATATATATATATATATATATATATATATATATATATATATATATATATATATATATATATATATTAGCCAATATTGGTTGGTTTTTTATATTCAATTATTTGTTAACCATATACTTGTTGAAACCATTGTGTGTTGCTTCAAGGATTCAAATTTATATTTACTTAACTTTACTTAACCATTTTGAAATTTTTTGTGAATAACTTTAGATTATTCTTGGATTGATTTTGTGGTGTGTTGGTACATATATATTCATATTTTTTTTGGAAACTTTAGATTATTCTTCGATTGACTTTGTGGTGTGTTAGTACATTATTTCTTTTGTCTATCCTATCTAGTCATCTATTTTTTTTTTGTTTTCATAATGTCTGCATTTAAGGTAGAACATTTGTTAGTGAAGGAATTGGATTACGAGTTAAGGATTAGGGATATCAATATTGATGAGTCTTCCAATGTGGATTTAAAACGCAAACTATTGCGTGGAGCTTTAAGGCAAGAAGAAGGAAACAGAAGCTTTCGATAAATTTCTGCCACAAGTATTCCTTTTCTAGAGCAGCAAGAAGAGATTGATGAGACTGTGGATGATTTGGCTAAAAGGATATCCGATTTTAGAGGGACTGTCCAAGATAGCCTATACTCCAGGCTGATATCACGTCTAGCTCATGTCTCAGGCCGTGTTCATTTATTGTCGTGTTCGAATGAGGAGCAGCAATGTTATAAACGCTCAATTTCAATCCGAATTCTTAGCCTAGAGGGTGAACTTGATTCACGAGTAAATCCAATTGCTACTTCAACTCCTATTTCTTCTGTCCAAGCAGCTAACTCATTTCTACACCCCAAACCTATTCAGGTATATAAATGGGGCATTTCGTTTTCTGGTGAAGGTCATTATGACCAAGTAATTTCTTTTTTGGATAGGGTGGAATGTCTTCGTGTATCGAGAGGAGTGAGTGAAGATGATCTTTTTGCAGCTTCTGCTGAATTGTTTACAGGCGCAGCTTTTACGTGGTTTAGAAACAATCGCAATAATTTTTCTAATTGGTCTGATTTGGCTCAGAAACTTAAGTCTGATTTTCTACCATATTCTTTTCAATATGACCTTCTAGACCAAATCAAAAATCGTAAACAGAAGCCAAATGAGTCTGTTACGATGTTTATCAATAACATTTTGGGTATGTGTAGTCGCCTTGAGACTCCTTTAACAGATTCTGCAAAAATTAGGATTATTCTGAAATGTCTATTGCCATTTTATCATCAACAATTAGCTTTAGTAGACATCAACAGTATAGCAGACATAACCGAGAAGTGTAAACGTTTGGAGGAAACTTTATCTTGGTCTTCTCAACCTCCAACCACTTCCAAACACTCTTCTGACTCTTTCGGTCACCAAAATTCTTTTAGACACCGTTCTTGGCAACCTAAGGGCCCTGAGCGTAATATTTCAGTTGTAACTTCTGTAGTGTGCTGGAATTGTCGTGAGTCTGGTCATATTGTTTATGATTGCGGCATCCCTCGTACCCGTATTTTCTGCCACGGTTGTGGTAGTGAAAATACCCTCAAACGAAATTGTTTTAAGTGTTCGGGAAACGAACGATCGGAGGTCCGTCCCCTGAGCGTTTCTCCGTCCACTCCCCCATCAGAGAATCAAACCGTGACATCAAGCGAAGTCACCGGTCCAACCACTTCAAGCCACCCAAACCCGTCTTCCAGTAGGAAAGTGTTTTCCCCAAAAAAACAACACACACCACACCAAGTCATTCCAAGAAGTAACTTCTCAATATAATACATTTGATTTGCATAGATTATCTTCCCCAAATATCTCCCCAAATTTTAATAATAAACATAATAGTAGCAGTGTAGTACTTCCAGTATCTATACCAGAGTCTACCACAATTCAGGAGGATTCTTTTATTTCTGATTATTCTTGTTTGCCTATCGTATCCTCTGATTGTGTTAGTAGAGATAATAAGTTTAGTTTAGTACCATTTAAAATTTTTGACCAATCAGATAATGATTGTTTTGATTTGAATTCGTTATTAGTGAGAAAACATAATGATAATAGACCTTATCTTCCTATTAAGATTTTAGGACAATCTTGCTTAGCTCTTTTAGATAGTGGCTCGAACATTTCTGTGATAGGTTCACATTCATTAGCTTTACTGAAAAATGCTGAGGTTTCCATTATGCCCATTTCTTCTCTGCAAGTGTCTACTGCAGATGGTACAGTTCAGTCTATTACAGGCAAATTTGAAACCGAAATCACAGTAGCAGATTTATGTAAGCAAATTACATTTTATATCATTCCTTCAGTTCAGAATTCCATAATTTTAGGTATGGATTTCTTAAATGTTTTTAATAGCACCCTAAATTGCTCAAATTTTTCCTTTTCTATTTCTCAATTTAATCTGTCCTTACTTAGTGCTATTCAGGATTTTACTAGTTTATCTAGTTCCGAACAAAGGCAATTAGAGAATATGATCTCTAAATTTATAATTCTTTCGTCGAAAGACAAGTTAGGTCGTACATCCTTAATATCTCACACTATCGAGGTGGGAGATACCACACCTTTTCGACAATACCAGTATCCTATTCCTCAGGCTTGGCAAATTGACTTGGAAAAGGAAATTGATTCCATGTTAGAGTTGAAGATCATTGAACCCTCCACGTCTTCTTACTGTAGTCCTTTGTGGTTAACCAAGAAAAAGGATGGATCTTTTAGGGTTTGCTTCGATGATCGAAAGTTGAATAATATTACTACAAATCGGGATGCTTATCCTATTCCCCGAATAGACGTCATTCTAAGTAAACTCCAGAATGCTAGGTATATTTCTTCTATCGACCTATCTAAAGCTTTTTTACAAATTCCTTTAAGTGAGGAAAGTAAAAAGTATACAGCTTTTGCAGTTAGTGGGAAAGGATTATTTCAGTTTGTCACTATGCCTTTTGGTCTTGTTTCAGCTCCTCAGACAATGTGTCGTCTGATGGACTTAGTCATTGGTCCTCAGTTAGAGCCCTATGTTTTTTATTATTTGGATGACATTTTGGTTGTCACTCCTGATTTTTCTCTTCATATGGAAATTTTGGATAAGTTATTTTTACGTCTCAAAGAGGCTAATTTAACTATTAATTTAGATAAATGTCAGTTTTGTCGTCCTAGTCTTAAATTTTTAGGATATGTAGTCGATAGTAAAGGTTTAAGGACTGATCCTGATAAAGTTACTGCTATCAAGGATTTTCCTATACCTAAGACTACTACCCAAGTCCATAGGATATTAGGCATGTGTGGATATTATCGTCGGTTTGTGCCGTCTTATTCTACTTTGTTGTCCCCACTTACAGATCTCCTTAAAAATAGGAAAAAAGGCCAAACTATTACATGGACTTCAGAAGCCGATGATGCTTTCCGGCGTATAAAAGAAGCTCTTACTAGTGCACCTGTCATGACATCTCCGAATTTTAGAGAGCATTTCTATCTCATGACAGATTGTTCCAACACTGCTTGAGGTGGTGTACTATTTCAAATGAAGGATGGTTCGGAACATCCAATAGCTTATACCAGCAAAAAGCTCAATAAAGCACAGAAAAATTATTCCACCACAGAGAGAGAACTTCTTGCAATTATCCATGGTCTTGATGCCTTTCGGTACTATTTTGAGGGTCGTAAGTTTACTATCATCACAGATCATAGTTCTCTATTATGGTTACATTCCATGAAAAATCCGTCACAACGTTTGTCCCGTTGGATTTGTAGGCTTTCTGTCTTTGATTATAATATTGTTCATCGCAAAGCCAATGGTGTTGTGGTTGCAGATGCGTTGTCACGTACATTCGATATCAATCTTTTAGATCTGTCCACTTTATCTCCAGATAATTGGTATCGAACGATGATTCATAATGTCACCCAGGAACCTACTAGATATCCTGATTTCAAGGTAGAGAATAATATCCTTTATAAACATGTAATCAGTCCAGTTGAATCTTTATCGAATATGTCTGATTGGAAAATAGTAGTCCCAACAGCAAATAGGGATGAAGTCTTGAGAACTTTTCATGATGATGTGACATCAGGTCACTTTGGTTTTTATAAAGATCATATAAGAAATACATCTCTAGATGTAGAGTTTGTGCAACATGCAAGCCGAGTAACCTACCTCAAGCTGGATTAATGGGTTCGTTTAGGAACATTAATTTTCCTTGGCAAATGATCTCTTTAGACCTTATTGGACCGTATCCACGTAGTTATTCAGGTAATACGTATTGTTTGGTAGTTGTAGATTACTTCACCAAATTTCCTTTAGTTTGCCCTCTTCGTAAGGCTACAACTCCAGCTATTTTGAAGTTCTTAGAGGAGCAAGTGTTCTTACTATTTGGTATTCCCCAAATAGTATCATGTGATAATGGTCCACAATTTATTTCTAAAGCCTTTAAAGATCTTTTAAGTAAATATAAGGTCCAAAAGATATTCTACAATGCAGCTTATCATCCTCAAGCTAACCACACTGAACGTGTAAATCGTAGCATTATTACTGCTCTTCGATCTTACACTTACACTGATCATAGAGCTTGGGATCAGTACATTCATTCAGTTGCTCAAGCCATTCGAACTTCTGTTCATGAAACCACTCAGTGCTCTCCAGCTTATGTTAATTTTGGTAGGCATGTTCCATTGTCAGGTGATTATTTCGGTTTAATTTCTGAAAATTCAACAACTCTTCCTCAAATTTCTGAGAAACTTCACCGTATGGAAGATCTCCAAAACTTACCTCCAATATTAGCTGACATTAGGAAGAAGTTGAAAGCTTCTTACCGTAGAAATCAGCATCAGTATAATTTGAGGAAACGAGATTTGTGATTTTTTGTGGGCGATCGAGTTTTGAAACGGAATTTTGTAAAATCAAATAAAGGTGATGCCATTTCTGCTAAGTTTTGTCAGAAATATGTTCTCTGTACTGTCGTTAGGGTAATATCTCCTTTAGTATATGAATTAAAAGACAATTCGACAAATAGACGAATTGGTCAATTTCATATAAAGGATTTACTTCCTGATAATACAACAGATGAGGCAACATCTTCATCTTCAGAGGAAGATTGACTTAATGTCTATTAAGCTAACCTATTCCTTTGATTGTTATTGTTTTGGCTCGGTTTGGTTACGATTTGGTATTTTCTTAGATTTTTGTTATTAATCACCAGATTTGGTATACCTACAGCTTATACTTTGATTAGTATCTGTTTATAATAAGTTAAAATTATTAAGGCCATTAGAGTATTTACTTATATTAGATGTTGCACTGGTATGGAACTAAATATTGTAATGCTACTATACTGTGCTATATGTTTATGTGTTGTATAACCTATGTTCTCATTTTACTTACTTGTTTTGCCAGGTTGGAAAGAATGTTGTAATTTTTTTTATGGATTTGATTCCGTTTATTGGTCATGCTCAAGTTATATAGGAACATGTATCTGGATTTGCTATGTGGGATGGTTTTTTTTATCAGTCATTAGGAATTTATATAGATAATCAGTATGCATAATTTTAGTACACTCCTATATTATATAGACTATTCTGCCTGTGTATATGTGACTGAATATGTGGGTTCGAAGTTTTAGTTCAATTAGAGGCCTCAGTTGTTCAATGAATTTCGGAATTCACCATTTTCATGACAAGTTGTACAGTTATCTAGGCAGTAGAACGTCTTCCATAGATAGTAAATTATCATTAATGTTAATTAGGATTTGAACAGTTAGCTTTAATCCTTAATATTTTCAGACTTTGGTCTAATAACAGAATTGTTCCTTAGCTGATTTATTATTCTTACTTATATAGTTTATTCAAGTCATGGATTGCTCCCTTTACAGCTAGCATGTTTAGATTACAGTTATGGATAGTATTTCATATTTTGGCAACAAATTACCATTTATAGTTATTTTCACTTCTTTCCTTAGGCACTTATCTATATTTTGGTATATTGAACTAGGAATTATCCTGTTCTCTTTTATTAATATCAGAACGAATTATAAATCTGCAGTTTCTTCAGAAATTGGTCTACTCGTTCTAGATGTTCTGTTTTGTTATTGCTTCTGCCTTAACTCTTACTATTTTGCTATGGTTGTTAGAGTTACTGGCACATTAAACTCCTTTTAGTGCTCTTATGTTAGATATTTTTGTAAATTTGTTGTAGCTACCTGCTATAGTTATCGAGTATCAGCATAAGTTAATTTTGTTGTAAGAAATTACCACAGCAGTTCACATGCTTTGGTACTCTACCTTTTTGAGTTCAAGTTGTTCAGCTTTGCATTTGCTAGGATGATTAAGTTTATAACACCTCCTAGTTTTTATTTTTGGTCTTTATTTTGGATCCCAAATGTACTGATGGCAGATCATCAGGATGGAATCGATTTTATGGCTGTCCTTTTGTTTAAGCCGTTAGTCCCACATTTTGATCCAATAATTTATTTGATGAATTTTAAGGCTAGGCACATATTACCGGATGTGGGTATATGTGGACCTACCATATTTGGTTTAGTTGGTTATAGTGTGAATTGGATCATTATTTGCCTGATTGATTATCTTTGGATATGCTACTTTATAAATCTGATGTCCACTGTATGGTCAATTTTGGATTTACCATCCAATTCGACACTTATATTGTTTTATATACGTTTGATATTTTGATTGTTACTTATTATTGTGTATCGGTCCACCCATTTGCCTGATTGATTATTCCTTGGATATGCTCTTCTATAAATCTGTTGTCCATTGATGAGTCAATTTTGGAACCAGGGTCCGATTGCACATTATTTTGGATTATTTGCATTGAGTATTTGTAGTACTAGTCTATACTATGCTATGTTAAAGCTTTACTCTACTTTAATTTTACTCTAGATAGTATGTGACTTTGTACTTAGTTACATGTGGGTATCTTTAGATGAAACCATATCTTTATTTCTACATCACTCATAATCTGTGGTTAATGATAATCGTGTGAATCGATGTAGATTGTTTTGGAGGTATTTTAGTGAGTTAATATAGTTTATAGCTGTATTTGGCAAACTGGTGCCATGGCTATAATTTTTTATATATAAGTTTATTTTATTTTTTTTTTCTCGATTCTTGATTGCACCACAAATCGTTGAAGTATTGGTTAACCTACAGCTAAACAATCAGTCAAGTAAAAGAAAAAAAAATTTTTCACTTAAAATTTTTTTTCTCCAAGTAAGAGGGGAATGTAACGAGTCCGTTACTTAAATAATCGTTTACCTTCTTTTTGTGGCTGGAATCTTTTAATTTAATTCTAAATTAAATTCATATTGAAATATTCTTAAACTAAATATTTAAATAACCAGTAAATCTTATTTTCTAAGGTTGGCATTAAACTGCGCCCCCAGTGGCAAGATTCTGAAAGTACATTCATTCTAAGACGTGTAGGACCTTAACGCTTACTTGTCAACTCGATGTGATCGAAAGAGGATCGATTCAATCAGGGTAGTTGCGGCTGGGAGTGCCACTTTTTCCCGAATTTAGTTTAAGTTTATTTTTTTGTGAAGAGCTGTTTGTTTTGGAAGAAATTATTTGAGTTATTTTGTCGTTTGTACGAGGATATTTTCAGTTGGATCACCCTAGCCGGTAAGATAAAATTACAAATAAATTATAAGGAAAAATCCTTCATATCATCCGCCATTGTTAGTAAAATTCAGACCTATTTTAATTTCGTCTTTGATAGGTATTTCATATATTTTATACATGTCATATTTCACCTTATTTCATTAAGGAAAAGTTTTATACCTAAATAAATTATAAGTATTAGATTCAATACCTCAAATTTTATTTCCTTTCAAGAGTGAAAGAAACAATTATTTATTTCAATTTCATACCGTTAAAACCGGCTAATATTTCTTTTTTTTTCCCTATTCTATAATATATAAAGATCATGTTTTCCGTTAAAATGATCTATTTAATATATCCATACATTATAAAAACATTGTCACACCATTCGAAGGTCACTATTTACCGAAAACCATTAAGGTTTTTATTTCAATTTAAGGTCACTTGCTGACATTTCTTGTATCGCCTTTCAAGGTTGATAACCCTTGTGTTTTTCCTTACCTTTTGTATGTACAAAAGAACATGAAGTAACACAATTGTTCCTTTTAGCCTACTCCAAGAATCCAGTTGCAAGTCAGGGGAAGAATTTTTTTAGTTTTGGGGTTATCCTTACTTAGGACAATGGGAAGAAATTTCAAGTTTACTTTTGGAAATTAAGAAGAATTTTTAGTTGGAATTATTTGTCCAATAGTACCTGATCCAGAGAATCCAGGTTTGGTATCTTTTTACCACCTAAGTCTAGTTCTTCACCGGATCATCTTCGAGGGAAACCTACGGAAACCGGCAGGAAGAACTGACTTTTATTTTTGTTATCATTCAATTATTTTAAATAACTTTTGCTACGTCCTCTTCAAGGTTTTAACTTTTGGTTTCACTTTAATTTAAAAATATCCTTAATAATAAATATCTTCAATTTTTTTTTTAAAAAACATTTATCATTGTAATTTAATTTAATTATTTATTGTCTACCAAGGGATGAGGTTATAACTCTCCCTTGAATTTCTCTTTGTTAGGTTATCGTGTGCACACATATCCGGAGAATTTTCACTTAAAACCCTAAACAATTATTGAACGAAAACTAAACTATTAGTGAGTAGTATATAATTATATTTATTATTTATACATTATTATTGGGTATGACTTTTGTCACGATTTGAAATTAAGGGGTATATCAGGGGTAAATTGTTTTATAATTATATTCAGGGATTTTACTGTAAATATAGCTATAGTTAACTGTACATAAGAGGTGGTGGTTTAGTATATAAGCATTTAAAATAGTTTGTACCTAAGTTTGGGTAATTATTAAAGTTGTGGTTAAAATTTAATTTTTCAATTAGTACCTATCTTTCATATTTCAGCAATACAAGATATCTCGGAAGAAAACATTTAACTTCCTGGCGCCCAAGCATTCATTAGAGCAACTTTTATGTTTCATCTGTTTATTTCTTGGTGGTTTTCTTGTCATTAGTTCTTATATCTTACGGTCTCTGTAGGGCATGCAAATTGGCCGAATCCTTCTTTGAGTGTCAAGTGGTCATTCTCCTGCATAGTCGCTAGCCAACACTTAATTCTGCTATATTTTAAAATTCATATTTGCCCTTTATTTATTTCTTTTACATAATTTATTTCTATCTAATCCCTTCCATCTTCCGTTATTCCACATATTAGTTCGTTGGTGGATCAAGGTGCATTTTAGAGTCCACCCTTTTGCTACACTGGATAGAGTCACCCAGACTCCAAAGCACATTTTTGTTACATTTGCTCAATTTTTGTTACAATCACAGAAGATGGCCTGTTTGCGAAATGGACTATTCCAGAAAATTCAGATATGTATTAAATAGAGCAAATCGAATATGATTTCTTGCCAGATGGTTCTGGAACATTGAAAGGATATAAATACTCGGTGATTTGAATTCAAGATGGCCAGTCCAGTTAGTAAGAAAGTTAGTTAGAGTTAGTAAGAAAGTTAGTTACAGTTAGTTGTTCAGTAAGTTTCAAGATAGTCAGTCAGAAGGTACAGATGTTCAATATAGTGAGTTAAATGAAGATTAAGAAACAGTATAAAGAAAATATTATTGAAGATTAAAAATTATGTTATGTATAAATGGTGATTGGATAATGGAAGAAGTTTTAATTGAAAATTAAAATTATATAATATATTTGGTGATTGGATATTGGTATATTAAAAAGAAGAATAAATATAAATGCTATTAAGAAGAAAAATATTTTAAATTGGTGGAAGCTGATAATAGGAAAAAGTAATTTCACAAAAACAAGGATAACCGAGGCTGAGAACGAAGACATTAAGTGGTGATTAAAATCTATATAGTGGAAAACAGTTCATTTAGGCATTCAGTGACAGAAAGGTACAAAATTTTGTTAATATAATTTAGTTAGTGTCATAATTATTTCAATTTTAAAGATAGGTTGTTTTTTTTACATTGTCTATATAATTTAATTAGTTTCATAAGAATTTCAATTTAAAGATAGTTTATTTTAAATTTTGCATTGGTTATGTTAGATATATATGTGTGTTTCATAATAGATATAATAAAGATAATTTCAAAAAGTGCTTACAAACTAATTCTTTGAGAACCGCGATAAAAACCCTATATATATATATATATATATTATTAAAAACACTCATTGCTCATCATTCACAAATAATACATCATCACAGTATATATGTATATATATATATATATATATATATATATATATATATATATATATAGATATATACACCCTGATATCATTTTGGCATCAATACATTATGCTTTTGTCATCAATTTGGCATCGTCTTGCAAAGTGGCATCTGTATATGGATGCTACTTTAGAAGACCTTAATAACTTTTTTCCTGTACTTGGACAGGAAGTCCAATCATCTCAATAGTTAGAGATTTGATGCCGTGTTGGTACTTTAAAATATCAGCTTTATTTTTTTACCCCTTACTAAGTTATATAAGTTTATTGAAAAAAATGTTTAAGCCAAAATGATGGTACGAAAACAATATTATATACATTTAGTTCAGTATTTTACCGTTTAATCACTGCCGCTATATACATGAAAATATATATCCCACTTTCATTAACATTCATTTTTTCATCAAAAATTTGGTATTGCTGTTGAATACAATATTACCCACAACGAAATAGTCAATTTGAGAATATATATATATATATATATATATATATATATATATATATATATATATATATAGATATATATATATATATATATATATATATATATATATATATATAGATATATATATATATATATATATATATATATATATATATATATATATATATATATATAAATTAAGGTACACTTGAAGAGTGGTGGGTTTTTCGGTCAGTGGAGAAATAAAAGACAAAGAAGGTGGCTACTTCATCTATTGAGTGAAAACGTTTCGCTTTTTAATCAAAAAGCATCATCAGTTCATCTAAAAAGAACAATATGAAAAACCAAACATCCATAGAAAAACAAAAAGAGAAATCAAACCATTTCTACCTAGCGAAACCGAATTCAAATTTTTACCACTGTGTCTCCTAAAATTTGAGAAACAAACAGCTGGATAAATTACTCGGCAATGAAATCTAAAATTGCATTCCACATGCCGTTCATCCTGATCAAAATTCGTAGTGAATTCAGTTTCTGGTACTCCAAACGAAGTAAGTAATAAAACATAATGACGGTACTAGATTTTTGTTTTGATACAGGGCAGCGACAACCGCTCTTTTCTCCCGTCCTAGACAATAGTTAATAAAATAACTATATACGGACGTAACTACGCCATCTAAAAACAAAAAGAGAAATCAAACGATTTCTACCTAGCGAAACCGAATTCAAATTTTTACCACTGTGTTTCCTTCATCCTGGTCAAAATTCGTAGTGAATTCAGTTTCTGGTACTCCAAACGAAGTAAGTAATAAAACATAATGACGGTACTAGATTTTTGTTTTGATATTTGGTTGTCGCTGCCCTGTATCAAAACAAAAATCTAGTACCGTCATTATATATGCATTATGTTATATATCCATAGAAAAGTTGTTATAAGTGTGTTAGATTAAAAAAATATGTAGCAGTCAATGATATTAAATATGTAAAGAAGCTTATGAAAATGGACATTATAAGATTATGTTGTATAAACAATTAATTTAAAATAAATACAGTTTACAAATTCACTCAAACTTAGCACAGCAAAAGAACATGTGGCAATTGTATGTATATAAAAAAAACATTAATTTTCAGAGAACTAAAAAGATCTTAAGATACACTTCCAAAAGTATATTATTAAGTAAATTTGATTTTAACTTTGGGTAAAATTATTAAATTGATTATGATTGAATTAAGTCATATTTAATATATATATATATATATATATATATATATATATATATATATATGTAAAAGATAAAATCTTTTAGCGAAAGCCGCTATCGCTTTATTAAATTATATAAATATATATAAAAATATATATATATATATATATATATATATATATATATGTATATATATACATATATATATATATATATATATATATAATGAAGTTACCACTCTTAGCTTCTTGGTTGCTGTCAGTGAAATGACAGGTAGGAAACACGCCAACTACGAGAAAAGACAGTGGCCTTGAGAGTTGGCCAGTTCTTGACAGAACAGCAAGGCGTATTTAAATAGTCTAAGTTGTGGCTGAATAGCCAGCCTACAGGTGAAGATTGATTCAACTTCCAACAGTCCAAGGTTAATAACATTTGGAACTGAGACTAATAAAGATTCTATGAATCAATTTTAATTATAAAATTTTATTACACTATTTGATCAGAAACAATTATTTCACATGTGTAAAAGTAACATTGACAAAATAATCAATAAAATGTAAGTTGAATGAATCTAAATTAAATAAAGTAAGAAAATATTTTATTTTATTTTATCATTACATCACACATTATATCACATATTAACATCTTTATCAACGTCTGTTTTACCTTGCAATTCTTAGAAGGCACAGATTAAAGCAAAAATCTGAATTTGGTTTCGAAAATTAGTTTACGGATTTTAATATATGTCGCTATTTGCGTCTATACGAAGCCATATTAGAGTTGCTTCCTAAAGGCGCGTTCTCACGGTTCGATTTTAGTTGATCAACTTTAGTGGATCAACTAAAATCGGTCAAGTTTGTTGTTCACGCATTTCAAACAAAATTGAACAAAGTAGTTTTAATAAAATGGCGCCATGCGAAGTTATACGCGAAAGTATAAATATTATTAGTAGTTTACTGATTCAGCAACTCAGGAAAATTATGTTAAGGCGCAATAAAGAACATAAAAAACGTCGTTTCTGGATACGAAATTGGATTAAAAGAAGAAATGAATATGGTGTTTTAGAAACTCTGCTAAAAGAACTTGCTTTGGAGGATATAGAAGGATATAAAAATCACTTAAGAATGTCTGAAGGAAAGTTTGAAGAACTACTATTAAAAATTGGCCCTAAAATCCAAAAACAGGATACTGTTATGCGAAAGGCACTCCCCGCAGCCTTAAAACTGCAAATAACTTTACGATATTTAGCAACAGGAGATTCTTTTGCAACGCTGGCATTTATGTATAGGGTACCGAAAAACACTATCTCAAATTTCATTAAAGAAGTCTGCCAAGAAATATACAATTCTCTACAAGAATATATAAAGGTAAGCACTAATAGAATATTTATTTAGTCAAACTCACAAAATCTTGTATTGTGTAGTTAGTTATACAATACATCTATATGTTGTACTATGTATTGTGTATTCATGCTTGTTGCTAACTGTCTTGTCAGGGTGATGACGGGCGGGATGGCAGACACACAGCGGCAGAAAGAAGCCACATGTAATAATGTAATAAGAAAATAAAATCAAAACTTAAAGTTTATTCTTTTAAACATAATTAAACCAAAACATATTGTTAACATAACGCATATTTTTTACAAAACAAATCATTTGTATGTATTTATATATTAGCAAAGGCTAGGTGGATGATGTCAGATGTTTCTTCCGCAGCAGAAGATAGAGTAGATTCTTCTACAAATTCAGGTGATGTTAGTGCTGAATTTTATCAAATTTCCCGAGTACTGTAGCCACTGTTCGGGGAGTAGGATGAAGGCGATGACGCTAAATGGCTCGCTGTATTTAACATAACCTTTACGCGTTCTTCATTGATCATCGATTGTTTTTTTTTGGCTGTAAAGAAACTGCATTCAGGAACGGTAGCTGTCTTAGCTGAATAGCAATCAGTTGAGCAAATGCATCAAGAAGACTTTTGATTTTGTTTTGATACTTTGTCCAGTTTATCTATTGCATTGTTTATGGCACTTATATCATCATTTGTCACAATTTTGCGCTTTTGGCTTCGTCGAGAGCGACATTGTGAATATGTGCTTTTTGGAGTTTGGATTGACACATCTGTATTGCTATCAACAGGCTCACTTTCAACTGCAGAAAAACTGAATTCATCCTGTATTTCCGTTTGCGGCCCTTCTTCATTTTCATTATTGGATAAAATCTAGAACAAAATGTATTTTTATTGTTGCAGGTACCACAAACAGAAGAAGAATTGAAAGAAATTCAAAATAATTTCTATTGCCGATGGAATTTCCCAAATTGCTGTGGGGCCTTGGATGGCAAACATATTATTATACGTAATGCACCCCATAGTGGATCAGAATATTTCAATTATAAAGGCACGTTTAGTATTATTTTATTTGCATCTGTTGATGCTAATTATTGTTTTCGCTACATTGATGTTGGTTCAAATGGCCGTACCAATGATGCAGCAGTTTTTTTAAATTCATCCCTAAACGCAGCACTGCAAGCGAATCTGTTAAATTTTCCAAAAAAATGGAGTATTTGTCGCTAATGACGCTTTTCCGCTCAAAACAATAATTTTAAAACCATACGGAAGAACTACGTGTCTATCCAGAAAACAGAAAATTTTTAATTACCGCCTATCTAGGGCACGCCGTATTGTGGAGAATGCATTCGAGATTTTGGCTTCAAGATTTAGAACATTTGAAAAACCGATACCTCTCGCAATTGATAAGGTGGATATACTGGTTAAGACGGCGTGTGCATTACACAATTCGCTAAGAACTACTTCGAGTGAAAAATACACGGAAATGGGCGCCTTGGACATAGAGAACATTAATGCAGCTAAGATTATACCAGGTTCTTGGAGATCAGAAATTCATGAAGCAAAAAATGGTTTACAGACATTACGAAATAACATTGGGGCTCGTAATTACACACAAGAAGCTGCTGAGAAACGTAACAGATATGCAGATATCTTTAGATTTCAAGACTGTTGTTAATTCTTTTTTATACATGGTTCGTATCGTTTTTATTTTATTTTTAATATCCGCTGTAGTAAGGCCGTCTATTTCCATTTCCCATGCTATAATATTTAATGCATTTTCTCTAGCTTGTTTATTTTTGTAACAGTCCAGTTTATGATTCCAAAGACAGTCATGGCTATGATATAATTCTATAAATCTGAACATAACATTTTTAGCACTTTAAACTCATTTTGTTGATTTTAAGAATAACAATACGCAGACTGACGGGATAAGAGTGATTCAAGATTCAAAACTAATTAAATTCTATAGACAATGTAAAATTTAAACAAACTATCTTCAAAATTGAAACTGTTATGACACTAACTAAATTATATGAACAAAATTTTGTACCTTTCTTTCACTGAATGCCTAAATGAACTGTTTTCCACTATATAGATTCTTATCACCACTGAATGTCTTCGTACTTCGGTTGTCCTTGTTTTTGTGAAATTACTTTTTCCAATTATCAGCTTCTACCAATTTAAGATATATTTTTCTTCACCAGCATTTATAAACCACCAAGCAAACCAGCAAACAGCATTTATATTTATTCTTCTTTTCAATATATCAATATCCAATTATTATAAGTTGATTTATACTAATCTCCAATCATAATATAATTTAATTTCTTCCAATATCCATCCAATATTCTTCTAATCTACTTTTTTAATCTTCAATAATTATTTGTGTATAATTACAAATGTATTATATGTATGTCATTAAAATACAACTTTTTACAATTATTATATGCTAATTTCTTAAAAATGCCCTCACATAAATAATTTTTATTAAATTCTCTAGTATATAACTTATTAAAATAACCAAATATCTAATATTATCTAATGTATAACTTATAAATTAATTTTTTAAATAATATCATTTCAATATATATATATATATATATATATATATATATATATATATATATATATATATTTCATCCATAAATCATTTTGGCATCATGTTTTGTTTAAAAGTAACGGTTTATGATATATTGCACCTACCTATTGTACCTTCGATCCAATTGGTAAACACACACGCAGTGATCAACCCTGCCCCTAGGAACATGTGTATACCAATGTAAGAATGGGATCCACATGTCCGAAGATCAAACCGGTCACACCTCGCTAGTCGAAGTGGTACCTATCTGACCCCCAGGCTTTTCCACCACCCCTCCTCATCGTGTGACTTACGTGAGGAGGCTTATGATCTGAAATTTACTTAAGATGCCCTGGGTAATAGGACATCCTCGGTTTTTAGTGAATGTGGTTATGCCACCTAACTGTAGGGGTAGCCACATCTAGGCTTTTCTCCCTATTTACTTTACTGACTCAATTGATTTTACTCTAGCTTTACGTCGGAACTTGAGTCCCTAAAAAAAGAAAAAAGAGCGTGTGTTCCGACCATAGAGCCATCAGCCTGAGCTGATGACTCTATGTCCGGAAAAGAGTGTGTGCTCGGTCACTCAGCCGCCGATTTGGCAAAATAAATTTTGTTCTCCTCGCCGGCTGAGCACCCGAGAGGGGTCCGGCCACCAAGCCCATGCATGCCGCACATGACCTCAGTGCTCGGATTTCGCGAGTAGATCTTTCATTTCGATCTGCCTTAAGGGCCTAGTCCGCGGAGCGGTATATAGAATTCTATATTTGCTATATAAGGTAAATTTACGTTAAATGGTTTAATGAAAAGTATGAATGTATCAATATGAATTTACGTTATTTAATCAGAAAACACATTTTTTTTTTGTGGACTTCCTTGTGACGTCGGGACTATAAAATGCCTGGGCAACAATTCTTTCCTTTTTTCCTTAATCCTATTCGTGTGCGTGTATTGGGGTGTGCATTCCCAAGTGTATAATGCTCTCACACACCCCGGTGTATATTGGACTTATAATTACCTAAAAACCTAAAAACCTAAAAAAGAAAAGCGTACCCTCTCGCCAGAGTTTTTTTTTGGTGTGTTTTCTATTTATTCGTTCGGGTTCTCCCTATATCGAGCTATCTGTTGTTTTGGTCTTCTGTGTACCGTCCTTGTGTTTTCATTGTAGTTAGTCAGCTCTCTTAACATTCTGCTGGGGTGGTTTCTTAGTCCGTTAAAAATTACATATGCTCTCTCGTCTAGCGTGCGTAGTATTCTTGTTTGTCCTGAGTCTCTATATACATATCTCAAGGGTACGTACCTTGGTATCTTAAGGGCATCTCTGACTATTTGATTTTGAGTAGTCTGTATCTTTTTCCTGTTTGTTTTACAGGTGTGTCCCCACGCAGCGGATGCATATGTTAGGACTGGCAGGATAATACTATTCGCAACCCTGATTTTGGTTTTAAATCGTAGTTTACTTTTCCTTCCAATAAGTGTTGAGAGCTGACTTTTCAACGCTTTGGCTTTGCGTATTTGCTGATTGATGTGCTCAGTGAACGTTAGCTTCTTATCTAGATGTACCCCTAGATATTTAGCCTGGTTGGTCCAGTCTACTGGGGTGTTTTCGATTGTAATTTCGCGATTTGGTACACTTCTTCTGTGACTAAACATTACAGCCTGTGTTTTATCTGGATTTAGGGCTATTTTCCATTTTATGCATCATCTTTGGAATCTGTTTAGTGCTCTTTGCAGATGATTAGCTGCATGATCCGGGTTTCTCCAGCTAACAGCTATTGCTGTGTCGTCAGCGTAAAGACTCAACAGAGAGCCTGGCTCTTTTGGCGTGTCGGCCGTATAGATGGTGTACAGGTACGGCGACAGCACCGCTCCCTGAGGCACACCCGCCTCCAGGGTCCCGACTTCGGATAGGGTTGCCCCTATTCGAACTCTGAACCTTTTGTTGGCAAGATATGACGCAAGGAGGCATGTCATCGCCTCACTGTAACCAAATTCATTCATTTTATAGATGAGTCCATGGTGCCAGACTCTGTCGAAGGCTTTGCTGACGTCCAGAAAAGCTGTAGCTGTGTACATTTTTTCATTAAATCCTTTGGTGATGAATTCTGTAAGTCGTAGTACCTGTAATTCACAGGAGTGTTCGCTTCTGAACCCGAATTGAGCCTCTGGTATGGTTCCTAGCATTTGTGATTCTTCATTGAGTCTTTTTAGTATAACTCTTTCCGTTATCTTGCTTATAGATGATAATAAGCTGATAGGTCTGTAATTTTGCGGAAATGTGCCGTTTTTACCAGGTTTTGCAATCATTATTACGTGTGCCTCTTTCCACCTATCTGGGAAATATCGTAGTTTTAGCATGTTGTTTATTATGTTAGTGATATAAACAATAGCTTTTGTTGGTAGATTTTTCAGCGCCCTATTTGTGATGTTGTCGGGTCCTGGGGCTTTTTTGGCATTTGTCATTTTTATAAGTTCCTTTATTTCTTCGGGAGATGTATGTGTAATACCTATTCTGCCCTTTTTCCTTCTAAGTCTTCTCGCTGTTCTTTCTACCTCTTCTTCAAAGTCTATGTCATCGTCGGGGTCTTCGTTGTTTCTACACGCCCTTTCTAGTTTGTCCTTCATGACTTCGGCTTTGTCGATTTCCGTATGGACAATCCCGTTTACTCCGTGTAGGGGAGGTATGGGTTTCTTGTCCTTTCGAAGGATTTTAGATAACTTCCAGAAGGCGGATTTGTTAGGATTTAGCTCATCGATATAGGAGTCCCAGCTTTCATTTCTATGATTTTGAAGTTGTTTTTTCACTTCCCTGTCTAGCTCATTTGCAATCCTTTTGTCTTCTACCATTCTTGTGCGGTAGGCTCTTCTTCTTTTCCGGTTTTTCTCTTTGATTAGGTTTTGAAGTTCTATACTTATATCCCTGAATCTTCCTTTTTGTCTTGTGATTGTTTCGGTTTTGGAGCTGGCATCGATAGCATTGTTTATTGCTTGTTCTAGTTTTATTACACTGTCTTCTAGTTCTGTAATATTATTAATTGTTGGGATGTTACCGATGTTCTCGCTCACAATTCTTCTAAAGTTTGGCCAACTTGTTTTCTTTCTGTTGTGGGGCTGCAAATAGTTCAATTCTGTTGCGCCCAGGGTCAGGACGATTAGGTTATGTGTCGAATCGCCTTCATTTAGAGAGTGTATCTCGTATTGTTGACCCACGTTGTGTAGGATTGCAATGTCGAGATACGTAGGGAGTTCTCCGTGGAAACATGTCGGTTCTGTTGGTCCGATGACATATGTGTTCGGTCTGTTCTCGAGATGGTTGCAGAGATATCTTCCGTTTCGGTTGGTCGTCCTGTCAAACCAATTGGGAGATCTAGCATTTAGGTCTCCAATAATTATAGTTGGCTCTTCTGAGTTCAGTATTAGGCTCAAATCTTCGTTAAAAATCGGATCATGTGGTCTAACGTAAGCTGACACTATTTTTAGTGTTTCGTTGTTGGCCTTAAGTCGAATAATTGTGGCTTCCATTGTCACCAGTCCGTCTGGTGTTGGGATGTGCTCGTGTTCGAGTCCCCTTTTAACTAATATAGCTGTTCCTCCTGATAATGCTCTATGATCCGTTCTATAGATATCGTAGCCTGGAAATTTTGTTTTTTTCCTTTCCACTAGTTTAGTTTCTTGAAGGGCTACGATATCGAGCTCTAATCTGTTTATTATTTCATCCAGAAGGTTGATCTTTTTGAATATTCCGCCGGAATTCCATGACCCAATGCGTAGATCTTCGTTTTGGTTTGCTAACATTTTCGGACGGCTTCTCCAAATGCAGTCATCATTTTTGTTGCTTTGTCCATCATGGACATCATTTCCATCATTTTGTTATTATACTCTGTATGGAAGTTTGCGATGAGGGTAGCTGCGTCCTGTACCGCCACTTCTTGTGGTTGTGCTGGAGATTCTGAGGTGGTTTCAGCGGATTTTTTCGCTGCCTGTGCGTAGCTGACTCCTTTGTTGATTGGAGCGCTGTTTATGGGTCTTCCTACCGGTCTTGTTGGGGCAGGTGTTTTCTTTTTGGGGGCCTTAGAGCATCCTCTATAATTTGCTGTGTGCGCTTCACCACAGTTTGCACATTTGGGGTCGGTTTCCCGGCTTTTCTCACAGTCGTTACTGATGTGGTTTTCTCCGCATTTTACACATCTGGATCCGCAATGGCAAGCCTTTGAGCTGTGATAGAACCCTTGACAGTTATAACACTGTAGGGTGTCTTTTGTGATTTTGAATTCATCCTCCACATAGATGCGCATGTAGCATATATCAGATATTTTTTTAATTTTTGCAACGTCTTCCTCTTTGAGGGTGACGATGAAATGTGGCAGTACTTTTTTATCAGCTTTTTTGGAGATGCCCTTGTTGCTTCTATTCCTTTATTGTATAGTTCGTCTTTAATTGCTACTGTGCTAGTAGTAGCAGATAGCCCTTTTATAATGACTCTTTTTAGTTTATCGCTATCTATGGGATATGCGATGAATTCTACTTTTGGACTGTGTTCTTCTAGGATGTGTACCATTCCTAGGTAATCTTTTCTGGTTTTTGTGTTAATAACAATCGATCTGCCTGATCGTGCAAACTTATTGACTGATATTATGCCTTGGTTGGCTGCTCTCTGCAGGATTTTTTGGTGTTCTCCTACAGTTTTTAGGATTATCGCCGGTGGTTTCGGCTCTTTTACTATAGGCTCCTCGCTTGTTTGCGGTGAGTCTTTTGGTACGTCGTTTTCTTTTTCAACTTGGCTATTTTTGCTCAAGTTATTTTGGGCAGTTTTCTTTTTCTGGCTTCTTTCATGAGCCTCTTTCGCAGCCTTGTTAAATTCGATTTCTTTCCGCTGATTTATTATCTGCGTCTGCTTTTCGGCGACGCTTATTTTTGTTTTCACACTACTGTCTGATTTCTCAGTAGTGGTGCCTGTCTTTTTTCCTTTTTTGTTTTGGACTTGTGTCCAACCTGCAGGTTCTTTGGTTGTTATGATTCTTTCCGGCTCTTTAGGCTTGCCTTTGCTACCGGATGGCTTTACGGGGGGAGGTGAACCGATTCCTAGTTTCACTAGCTTTACAACGTCATTATCGAGGGAGGCTTTCCACGGGTCGATTTCCATTATTGACTCTTCTTTCTCCTTAGCTGCTGTTAATGCCATTATATGTTGTACAAGTTTTTGTATCTCCTTGTCCTTTTCTTTGTTTTCGTTTCTCAGCTCAGTCATCTGAGCGAGAAGGTCTTGGATTTGTTTATTTGCCTTTTCCTCGCGGATACGGCTTTCTTCTTTAAGGGATTTGATCTGTTCCGTCAGTACATTGACCGACCTTAAAAGCTCATTGGCCTTTTCCCTTTCCGCCATTTCTCTGGCCTTTTTCTTTACTTCTTCGTCTCCCGAAGAGTCTTCTTTGGGCCTTAGCCTTTTCATTTTCTTGCCGATTTCGGGCTCGGCTTCATTTTTGGAGACGTTGTCCACGGCGGGTTGTGTCTCTACTACAGTTGGGGGTGGGGCTTCGCGCGATTCTGCAGCTGGGCTCGGCTCTTCGTCGATGGCGTCCATCGTATTGATATCGTCATCGGTGTCGATTTCGCTTTTTTCTTCCTCCGACTCGGGCAGATAGGAGTCATCGTCAGATATTACGATTTCTATGTCGTCGATCGCGGGATTAGTCGATTTAATAAATTTATTATATAGCTCGATCGAGCTGTCAACAGAGGGGTTTGATGATTCGGCTAAATCATTCTCTTCTTCTTCTTGTGTTGTCACCTGCGTGACAACACTTTCTGGGGGGGGGGGGGGAATATCACTCATATTGCCGTAAGGCAGTGAACAAATAGTTCATAAGATATAAGAAAATTCTACTTAGACGACTCTGTTTTTTTTCCACCGACTGACCGCTGTCAGTACGGCTTACTGGGTGCCGTCCCAGGTACCTCGCGGTAGTTCACTCCCTGTATTCACAGTGAGGGATCCTCTTCCTGTTTCTCACACCTCAGGAGCAGGGGCCGTTTCTGTCCGACCTTGTTAAATGTCAAGGCCTTACAGTGTCATCCCTGACGACACACTGAGGTGATCCCGAATTCTTCGCAAACGCGAAGCTATTATAGCCTCCGCGAGGAGCCTATAAAAACAGCTCCTCGACGGTTTAACTAGTAACAACCTCGCATCCGCTTTTCGCTAATATGTAGGACAAGTGCCTATGCCACACTCGGTGTCTTACCCACCGGGAGCTGAAAAGCTCCGTTGACAATAGGTCAGTCGCCCCCACCTAAGCACGCTTCTCTCTCACGTCCGTACTGTTCGGCTGCTCGAGTCGAACTTAGACTTCCAATTGGTAAAGTCGTGACGTACAGCACCTCAAATGATAGGATTTGACCAATAGAATACACTGAGATAGAGGAATCAAATACAGCAGTATGTCAAAAAGGCCATTGTCATATATTTTCGGTTTTATTAGTCCAATCTTGACGTCTAATACCTCAAATGATAGAAGTTAACCAATAGAATATAATGAGATAGAAAAATCAAATATAGCAGCATCTCAAAAAGGCCATAGTTATATATCTTCGGTTCTATTAGTCAAATCGTGACGTACAGTACCTCAAATGATAGAAATTAAATCAATACAATAAAATGAGATAGAGAGATGATTAAATACAGCAGTATGTCAAAAGGGCCTTAGTTATGTATTTTCGGTCCTACTAGTCTAATTGTGACATACATTACCGCCAATGAAATATTATCCTGAATCCAATTATTCTGCCTCGTGATTGCAGCCTTTGCACTCTTTCTAGCTTGCTTGAAGTCATCCATTCTTTAGATAAAAAATGAAGCAGCCAATATATGGAAGTTTACAATAGAAAACAGAAGGATTGCTACAGTATAAAAATAACTTTAAATCCCTGAAACAAATTTTGAAAATTTGTTAAATAAATAATAAAATCATTTTTTCAAAGGAAAAAATTAAGATTTTTAAGAACTTAAATGTGTGGTGTTTAAAAAATAAAAAAATATTAACAATTCAGTAATAAACAAATATAAAATTTCTTTAACCCACATGTTGTAATAACGCGGTATAAAAAATATTCACTTCTTGCCACGCGCCGTTTTTATTTTAAAAATGTATTTTCATTGACAGTCCTGGAGGAAATGGCAAACTTATTTGTACGAGACCTTGATTCATTAACTACATGGAGAAGGTTTAGTTGTTTTGCCAGTGGCTAGCACTGTTATTGCTACCAACCTGTCGAAATGAGGAAGGTCAATGCATTATTTGTATGGCGTACCAGTTCCAATTCAAGAAACATCTGTTTCTAGAATCAAAATGACATCCGATATAGCAGAAAATTGCTAATTACAGACGAATGTACAATAGCGTTTAAGGACGCTCCCCACGTGATTGACAGACTTTTGAGTGAGGCCATGACGGAAGACAAGAATAAAGTGCTGCTGGTGGTAGTTTTTGTTTTGGGTGGTGGCTTTAGGCAATACCTTCTGTCTTCATTCCTCACGAAATCACTTAACACGTCTTTCCTTATTGAAAAACATGTGTTCTAAGGATGTCTACTACAACTTGGGAATGAAACACTTAGAAATAAAAATCTTGGGAGAAGACATCATTGAAATACTTCCTGATGTTTTATGCTGGGACTGTATTGTGACTGATGTTTTTGGAAAAACTTTTTTATGAATCCTCAAGACGCTGACGTACTAAGAAGGGGAAAGGAAAGCTGAATGACCAGGTTTTAGAGAGACTTAGTGGTGAATTCCATATTTACCTTAGTGACGATTCCTTGGATGCAAATGACGAGGAGAAACGAATTAATTATACAGTCGAATTCTTAATTCCTTGACACCCTCCGGAATGCCACGGCACCACTTGCGTCCCAAGGTAGGCGTAGGTGTAATGCTTCTTAGAAATTTGAACACAAAGAAGAGACCGTGTAATGGAACACTGGCTCGGCGAATAATGTTATCAAAGCAAAGGTTTTGTCTAGATCAGTAGAGGGAGAAGATGCGTTTATTCCCAGGATTAATCTTTACCCTCCTGAAACTGAACTTCCATTCAAGCTTCGTAGGCGTCAGTTTCCGATAAAAGTCGCTTGGACAGTTGTACGTCACATTTTTAAGAGTGAGAAAAAAGCATCAAACGTAAGCGTCAAAGTTGTGGATACACCATCGCAAGGAAAATTAATCCAAAAAAAGCGATAAAGTTTTTACTAAAAACATAGTTTTTAAAAATGTTTTGTCACTAATCTTTTTATTCTTCTTCTTCTTTTTTGTGTAGACATGTCTCTGTCTGTTTTTAAATGTGTCTCCAGTTAGTTGACGTTTCATCATTTTCGTGGTCTGAATACTGATGGTCTTCCTATTGGGGAACCGTATCTCCCCGCCTTTACTACTCTATGTGTTATCATTCAGCTTATATTATCGTTCCATTTTACTCTTTTCTTTTACCTAGTCCTTGATGTTTTCCGCCTTGCATCTACGTCGAATATCTGTACTTCTAGCCCTGTCCCATAGTATGGATTTTTCTGTTTTGTAAAATTGTATGCAAATTTAATTAAATAATCATTACAAAATTAAAAGGGGTTGTTACGAATGAATAGATTAATGATTTGAAGTAATTTTTATTTTTCATGTTTGTTTTATTCTTTCATATGACTGCATTTCTCACATGCTACACACAAAGTACAAAGAACTTGCACATGTGAATGGGTTTACTACCGTGAATGGGCTTACTCTGAATTAAGAAATTATTGGGGAAGGATATGAGGAATTTACTCCCATTTACTAGAAAAATTAGATGGAGTCAGAAAAAATTGGAGGGCATTGATTATAAATGGCAGTTGGTTAGATCCCCGTCGGAAAAAGTGGAATACATTCAACTCCGTTATGGAATAAATTCATTTTTTCGAGAGTGGGCGATTTTGGAGACAAATCCCGAAACAGGTCGAATTTTATTTTTAAATTATAATTTTTAGTATATATATTTAGATGATAGATTTAGACGTTATCCATCTAGGCGGGATGACCTAATCGATACTTTTTTAAATAGCGGTCGTGTGCAAGCTTATTTGAAAGGTTATTTAATTCTCTATTTAGCAATATAAACATTAACTTAATTATTTATACAGGGTGGTAAAAACAATTATTTTTGCTTTAAAATAATTGACACAACAAGAAGTATGTATGTAATTTATTTAATTCAAAATATATTTTACTGCTATCAGAACACAGAAAAAATATTTATTTGACAAATAAACATTGTTTTTGGCTTAAATTAAAAGTTCAAATCAAATCAATAAACGATGACGACAATCTTCTTGAATACTGTAGATCATTTCTGATGTTATATTACGAATTCTATTTTTTAAATCTTGTAAATTTTTTGGTCAATCGGCGATCCAGATCATCCTCATTGATTTCTTAAATTGTATTGAATTAAATGGAAAGTAAATTAATGCCTAATTTTGTCTATTATTAAAACGGTTAAGATTCCTGTTCTAGCACTTGAACGAGTAAGACGTGTGCCAAGTACAATTAAAATCCAGTTTGCGTTATCGTCGGTAGTAATTAGTGCTTAATTTAGATTTAATAGTATAATTTCAAAAAGTGATTTCTGGACAAGTTTTGTACGTATTGCTTTCATTGTGTTATTAAATCATATAAAATATATTTAATTTACACAAAGTGCATATTAGAGACTGGTTTTACCAGTCTGCTGCTTCTTGCTGGCCATCTAACTCAATGGCTTTTAGTACAATTCTGATAGCAAAACCAGTTAAAGAAGAGATATAAAACGAGGTTACTGTCTGTATCTACATGAGCAGTACAAATATAAACAATACTCCTACAGTTTCTACCTTAAACATGGCCCTTTAAAGTGCTACAAACAAAATTCCAGCAACTACATCTCTCTTATACGTAAACAAAATGATACCATATCTGAAAAGTCAGATAAACTATGTATAACTCCTCAACTTTTACAGAAGGGGTCACGCTAATCGTATCATCTATATGGAATCAGAAACTTTAATCTGGGGAAAACCCCGCAACAGAACCAACTATGTTTGCTCCCAAACAAACAGTTCCTAGTTTCTCTAGCCCTTCCAATAAAAAAAAAAACAAAAACTTAGTTCTTTTGTCAACGCCAGTCTATTCTCTGACTCCAAGCAAGCAATACAAGAAGCCTATGCAGTTCCCCTTGTTAATATAATTGCCTTTATCGAGAACGCTTACAGTAGCTGTGGCCCTTTCTCAGAAGCATTCAAATTCACAACTGATATTAAATAACTCATTCTAACGGTATAATCAATAAACTCAACTTTTAAAGAAAGATCTACAAAAATCAGAATTACATTAAACATATGATTCTGAGACTATATACAGTCTTGATAATTCCCAGGATGCTTGTGATAAAGAATACCTATCTGATAGTTCACAAACTTCGCAAAAATCCGAACACCCTACATATTAATTTCAGCCTTCACACTAATACAATGGAACTGTGATGGATTTTATTCTCGTCGTCAACGCCTTGAACAGCTCATTGCTGAGTTTTCTCCTGGTTAAAAAATTTACTGGTTATTAAGTTCCGATCTTGAAGATATAACTTCTCAGCTTCCTACACCTTTTATGTAAGCAGGTGACTTTAATGACTTTAATGCACATAATACTATGTGCGGCTCCTAAAACACATTTGGAAGAGGTAAAACAGTAAACACTAAATAATGTAAATATAAACTTACTAAATTCAAGAAGTAGTATATACTTTCACATCCAAACAGGTAGTTTCTCTTCCATAGATTTATCTTTCTGTAATTCCGGAACATTTCCTTTACTTTGATAGAACACATTAAATAGCCTCTATGATAGTAATAATTTTCCCATTCACATCTCTGACAAGTCAAAAATACCTTTAACAATTATAACAAAATTGAAAATCACTCAAGCAAACTGAAATCTTTTTAGAACCACTGTTATGGGAAAAACCGATTAATTACTTTTTAACTCAATCTGCTGAGGAATTTATTGGTAAATGCGCGATTGATTCTTCCAAGAAACTTGTTTCGTGGTGTAATGAATCGTGCAAAATAGCTGTTAAACAATGCATAAAACATTAAATAAATTCCAGAAGACCCGTAGTACCCCGGATCTAATGAATTTAAAAAACTTAGGGTCAATTCTAAAGTTTATTCATTTAGCCAATTCCCATCTATACACATAAGCACGTGTTGATATTCGCCCTCTCATTCGTCAAGAGGCTATTAAATATAATTTATTGCCTTAAGCCATGATACAGATCCAAACTTGCCACTCTGTTTAAATTCAAATTGTAGCGTGTTGCTTTTTTATTCAAAATGTTTACTTTGTTATGTATCTCTCAGTTAATATATATTTTATTTTAGCACATTTTGCTTCAATGGAACATTAAATTTTGCTCACAGTGGTTACATTTCAATAAATTCTTACACTAATAGTTTCAAAAGTAAATATTTTTAAAAATCATATTATAATATACCTCAGTACGACCCTGTTTGGCATTTACGTGCGTTTGCTGGCAGATGGGAATTTGTAAATTTGTAAATTTGTGGGAATTTGTATTTTAAAAGAAAGTAAGAAAGTCTCATGGAATCAGTACGTTAGTTCAATCACGAAAGACACTTCACCCGCACAAATGTGGTCACAGATAAGACGTATGAAAGGTTATAATACATCCAACAGAATTGCCGTCATCTCCCGGCAGGATCAAATAGTTACCGATGATCAACATATTGCAGATATCTTTGCCTCCCACTTTTCAGATACATAAAATATTCCGAATCTTTCCAATAACTCAGATACCAACATATCCAGCACCAAAATATTTTCTAACACTAGTTCTATTAATCTTCCTTTTAATCTCCTAGAATTATACGAAGCCATCTCCTCATTAAAAAACTCAGCACGATATCCCCTTAATATTCTTAAAAAAAACTTCATCCAGACACACATCTCAAACTGTACAAGTTATATACCTAATACGATCTGGTCTCAAAAACAGTTCCCAACGTTATGACGACAAGCAACTAAAATTCCTATCAGAAAGAATGACTCATCTAAATCCAAATCTAAAATCATATATACCAATTTCTCTTGTTCACTATGTAAACTGTTAGAAAAGATGGTCAATAAACGCTTGCTATGGTATCTAGAAAGAAATAATATTCTTCACCCATTCCAAACATGTTTCAGATCAAATCGAAGTACAATGGATAACTTGGTCACACTACACACTGACACTGTTACCGCATTTTCGAATCGAAGGGATGTCATAGCAGTAACTTTAGATATCCAAAGTACCTTCGACACTGTACAAAGACCTCTAATTCTTAGAAAATTAACAGAATATAATTTAACTGGTATATTTTGACCATTATATTTATAGTATATATTATATATATATTTTCAAAATATACTTAGAGAAAGCCTTGACTATATCGCAAAGAAAATGCGAAGGCATGGTAGTACCGATACGGAAAGAATACCTATATACGTTAAGCTTTGCAGACGAGCAAGTAGTGATTGCTCAAGGCCAAGACGACCTCAGCTACATGATGAAGTAACTACAAGAAGAATATACCAAAGCTGGCCTAGGTATTAACCTCTCGAAAACAGAGTACTTATCTACAAATGAAGAAGACATAGATGATCTACAGATTGATGACAACGTAACAATCAAAGGAAAGGATAAATTCAAATACTGGGTGTTTATAATCACGATAAAGGCAACAGGGAAGAAATTACACAAAATCCACTAGGAAACTAAGTTCCTGTAGCTGGCTGTATACCATATATCGCAAAATTTTTTATTTCAAATCCTTTATAAAAGGTATATAATAAAATACCCAAACGGGCTATATCACAAATACATTACAGAACGTTTTCGGAATGTAAATTCAGTGTAACGAAGTGTATGTTACATTATATATTATTATAAATTAGGATGTTTAAGTTACCGTTGGAATTGGTAACATGGCAACGTATGGCCCTACATAGGATACATGGATACAAAAAAGGGGGTGGACTTTAGTTGGCAGGCAGGGAGCTATGGGTGTATCTGTGAGCACGACTCCTCTGGGGGGACTGCGTGCGGATGGATCCTTCCACCCTGAATCCAACTCACGCCAGGTCATCCTTAACGGGGACACGGCCTGGTACGGTCTTTAGAAGATTTACCACCAAAAAAAAAAAAAAAAAAAAAAAAACATAGGATACATGGTCCTGAGACAAAGTAGTACCTGTTGATAACAACTACAAATTAATAACATTTAAAGGGTTTTCACCCATATATTTTAGTGGCTCATACCATGTATACTTCATTACACTGATGATGGAATTTACATTCCGAAAACGTTCTGTAATGTATTTGTGATATAGCCCGTTTGGGTATTTTATTATATACCTTTTATAAAGGATTTGAAATATTTTTGTTTAATTACACAAAGATTAGGACAAACAGGAACAGCAATCCGACAACTTAACTCAGTATGGTGGGATAGACACCTAAATCTGAAGACAAAAACACAGATTTATAAAACATTAGTGTGAAGTATTATGACATATGGGGCTGAAAATTGGACCATAAACAAGAACAACAGCAGTAAGATAGTAGCAACAAAGATGGAATGCCTGCAAAGATGCTGCAGAGTAACAAGAATGGATAGGAGAAGTAATGACGAAATAAAGCAAAGAACATCAATAGAAACAGACATACTAACATATATAGAACAAAAAAGACTAAAGTGGTATGGACATGTAAGAGGAACTAACGACAGCAGATGGATAAAGAGAATAACCGAATGGAGCCCCATAGGAAGGAGGAAAAGAGGACGACCCCGAAAATCCTGGAGGAACGAAGTAGACGACGCCATGAGTAAGAGAGGCCTAAACGATGGAGAATGGGACAACAGAGAGATGGAAACGGTTAAGCGCGGGAAGGCAGTGAATACTGTAGAATACCTGAATGTGTATATATAATTTTTAATAAATAAATGTTACCAGTTAAATTATAATATATATATATATATATATATATATATATATATATGTATATATATATATATATATATTATATATATATATATATATATATATATATTTATATATATATATATATATATATATTATAATTTAACTGGTAACATTTATTTATTAAAAATTTTTTTTTGACAAATCGATATTTTAGAGTATTAACCTCATGGCTCAGTTTTAAGCACTGCCTTATTTTTAATTAGCATGAATAACTTTTCCTCATACATAGAACCACCAGTAAAGTATTCGATATATGTTGATGATATTATATTATACTGCCATGGCAGAGTCACAGCTACCACCAGCACTTTGCTACAAAATGCAAGAAACAAAATAAACACCTGGTGTACGTGTGCTGGATTTGTGTTTTCAGCTTCTAAATCTAAAGTAATTCACTTTACCAAAAAGCATGGACCTAATCTACCTTCTATAACTCTAAACGGACTTCGTTTACAAACAGTAACTATTTGACACTTCTTGGTATCACCTTTGATAAAAAGCTTATTTGGAGACAGCATATTCAGGAACTTAAAGGAAACTGATATATGGGACATACATAGGACAGACAGACCGACGAATCCATAACTGTATTTAGGAACATTCAATATTTATCAAACATTCTGGTACTACTCCAGCCCTAGGCCAACATCATATTCAGACTGGCCACAAAATATATTTTAAAAAAGCAATAACCATCCGCTCCTTAAAATCGAGAATAATTCTTGAAGCTATTGAAATTGAAAAACGGCCTAAACAGTTTTAACACGCGCGATGACGCTAAACGACTGCCGGCAACATGGCGACCGCTGCTTCAGCGACCCCAGCCCCAACGCACCCCGCTCAGATCGTCTCTGCGAATGCTGTTCCCGCGTATACTGATAGTATAGAGGCAGCTACATAGGGTAAGACCGGTCGTCACTCGATACCGAGGAGTAGACAAATTGAGACCTCAGTGCCGTTTGACGGTTCTTGTATCTCTACAGAACACGATACTGATACGTCACGAGTGAGGGGAGTAGGCAGATTGAGACCCTGAACCCGAACAGAACCGTATCTCTCTTAATAATGACTCCAAATTGGGTGCCGAAACGTCGAGTATTAAATTCTCAACTTCTTTATGAGAACTTGGTAATTTTCATATATATATATATATATATATATATATATATATATATATATATATATATATATATATATATATATATATATATATCTGTATGCCGGAGGAAAAGGGCACTATGTCACAAATTTGTAATTTTACAGGAGAAGCGTTTTAAGTTTATTTTTGTGTTTGTTTATTCACAGGATGTATGTTAATACACATTATGTCACAAACCCTTGTCTAATTTATTCTTCAGATTATTATCTTTCAAAATTGTATTATTTAAAACACATATTGTGATAATAAACTTGATTTATTTTTAATAAAAAAAAAAAATAAAACACAATGTAGTGGACATAGTGCTGTTTACCTCTTCAAGATCTTTTGGGTCATTGTACTAGATGTATACTAAAATGCATTATACAAGGTTAAACTTTAATTTGTTTCTCCTTCATGACAAACATTACAGGGTAAAGTGTAAAACTTAATATTTGTTTACATTTAACGACCGGGATACTGTTAGAATACTAAAAGAAACATAATATATATCCCTCATGCATCAAAAACTTCTTCTTCATCATCTTCTGGGTAATCACTAGCGTTGTTAGATGTAGGTAATTTTTTATAAAATTTATGACATACAGATGGTAAATATGGTAGCAGTGATATCAAGTCATCGAACTTTTGGCGAGAAATCGGTAATAAGTCATTAGTGATAGGCAGTAGAACTTCTGGCCATGTAATTTTTTCACTTTTTCGAAATCGTATCATATCAAGTTGTTTGAAATTATTATCATCAAAAGAAGTTTTAAAAAATAGCTTTACTATAGCCTCTCGACGAACTTGAAGATGAACACAGGCAGACATTAATACACATTGTTTTTCAGTGTCAAGTTTTCTTAAGACAAAAGGAGCTTCTTTTCCGACAGATAATGAGTTGAATTGCTTGAAGTCCTCACATTTCATATTGTGTACAGTGTATTTAGTAGTTGTTGCCAATCCCAAGGAGTCAGTATTGTCATGTTTGGCACTCTTTTCCTTTTCCTTTCAATGTGACCATATACAGTGCCTGCTTCCATATGAGCATGGCCCTTTAACAAAAACTTGTGATCTATTTGCGGGAATTTGTGGGAAGGTCTTCAAAATCCAGAAATATGCCATTACAATAAACGTATTTTTATTTTGATCATAACAGTTTGGCCATTTTAATAAATACGAAGCCATTTGTTTTCTGTCACGAGCTGCTTTACTTTCATCCCACATCATGTAGTGTACTGAAGAGTCGAAGGAATCATAAATCGTAAAATTAAATGTCCACAATTTTCTCTTATAAAAACTGATCTTAGAAGTGCTTACCTACACCTTTGTAATCAAAGCTGATGATACTGCAATGTACACAGAGGTATAGGGTTTCATGTCCACATGGTGCCCTCTGCCTCTAAATAAAATGTGACATGATACTTTTTTTAAAGTGCTTATCTTCGTTATTTTATAACGTAGGACATAGTGCTTTATACCTCTGTGTGGAGAATTAAAAGTTCATTATAACTGCAGTTTAATCTCAATATTGACAAAAATGGACATAGTGCCCTTTACCTCCGGCATACAGATATATATATATATATATATATATATATATATATATATATATATATATATATATATATATATATATATATATATATATATATAATGTTGAACTAAAAAGAAAAAACAATTTTTTGTTAACTCACCAAATAAAAATTAGTTTAGTAAGTAAAAATTACTGCTAATACATTTTCAAAATAATTAATATAATTCAATATAATATAATATCATTTAATTCATGATTGCAGAATTAAAAAAAAAAAAAAAAAAAAAAAAACCATCTTGTGCTTTGGCAGAGCATGTAATCGATAAAGACCATATTATGAATTTTGATAACATTAAAATTTTATGTAGTGAAAGTAATAAATTTAAAAGGACTTTTTTGGAAATGGTTTGTATTAGCAAAAGTGATAATAATTTAAACAGAAGATCAGAAATTCAAAATCTAAGCAAAATTTATAATTATATTCTTTCTTTATGATTTATATATAAAACTTTTAAAATGTCATATTTAATTCTCCATATATCTGACATACATTTTTTCAGACATCTGTCAACGGTGAATAAATCTTCTTCTTTTTTGTTACTAAACAAAAAAGAATGTTTAAACGAAATTTTACTTTTGGCAATATAATTGTCAAAAATAAAAATTATGTTGGCATTTATGACATTGAGGCTTATTTGTAATTGGTTGCTATTTTAACTTATTTATAAATTCAATTATTTTTGTATTAAAAAAATGTTTTCAAAATTATAAAAATTTTCAGAGAAACATTTGTTAGATTAAAGCATTTTTATATTAATTATTTTGAAAATGTATTAGCAGTAATTTTTACTTACTAAACTAATTTTTATTTGGTAAGTTAACAAAAAATTGTTTTTTCTTTTTAGTTCAACCTTGTAAGATATTTTGTCTTTTTTAGCTCTTGATAATAATTGTAAACACAGTTGAAAGCTCGAGATTGAAAAAATAGTTAACCAATAGCCCTTTTATTGACTCCAACCCATCCAAAACAGTTATATATTTGTTCCAAACGAGTCACAAGTACTTCTTTTTTCTTATATATATATATATATATATATATATATATATATATATATATATATATATATATATATATATATATATATATATATATATATATATATATATATATATATATATATATATATATATATATATATATATATATATATATATGTTAGATCACTAATCACGTATTTGACTTTTTAAAAAAGAACTTTATTTGTTACAAATTAAATATTAAATAATAGTACGAAATTAAATTAATTTAAAATGACTACAATAACTGGACTGGTCGAAGTTGCAGCTAAGAGTGATTCCGGCATCTGAGAATGGTAATTTATAGGTTTGGTATGAAGTGCTGAATTGCTGTTCCCATGAATGTTGGCCAACGGTTCGTACAAAGTTCTAATGCGTGCTCAGCGGTTTCTATGGGAATGGGATGATGAAATCTGAAGTCGGCGAACTTAAGCTAGTTCAAGGTTAATATTTTCTCATATAACAGCTCCCCTTATTAGTGAAAAGTCAATGCCATTGCTTTGACTTTTACAGAGTAATTGGTGTTTCTGCTTCGCTTTCCTGTTGGACATTGGGTCTTCTTCTGAAGGAGGTTAAGCTTTGAAGTTTCTGTCTAATGGAATTTCTGCGTGGTAGTGGAGTTGGAGGCTGATCCTGGGACACGGAGATTGCAATTTTTGGGAATATTTTGGTTCGGTATTTGCAGAAAAGGTATAAGATAACTAGGATAATAATCAGGGATAAGGTTGATATAGTGAATAAGGGTAGATGTTCCTCAATGAATGATTGGCTCATAATATGGTCCAGTTCTTCTGAATATTGGTCCAATTTATGTTGTGCAATATTTAAGTCATCTACGTTGATTTTACTGAGTTTTAGTGGTTTCAATTTTGATAGGTGACTTTTTGTCTCAAAATGGTCACAGCATCTGTAGGGTACGTTAACTGGGTGACTTCTATACGTGATATTTGTATATTTCTCAATTTGGTCTCTAGCATGAATTCTGGTACTGCCAATGAATGCAATACATTCGGGAATTAATCTTAAGATTGAATTTGTTTTTATTATTTGTGTAGTGACGTCTTTCCTTGCACATTTGATTGTTACTGGTAATGGATCGGAAATGGTTAGTAACCATAAATTTCGGTCAATTTCTTGTACATTGTAACCTTGTGCCAAAAGCATGGACATCTGGCAAGTTTTTGGTAAGTTGCTGAGAGGTTTCAAAAGCTGGGCTTCACATATAGCATCTGTGTCTATGGGATACGGAAGAATGTCTGTACACATTCTTTGGTTTTGACTGATTTGTTTGCATTTTTCGGTGTCCATGGGTAAAACATATGAAATTGAATCATCATCTCGCGCTATGTATTTATGAACAGTTGAAAGTAAATGATGAAAACCAGTTTGATTATCTAATATTGGTATTGAATATAATTGATACAAGGTGAATATTTCGGGATCAACTAACGGAATTTCGAGAACGAAAACAATTTTTGAATCAAGCTGATAAGCTTGCAGTTTTATTATGTCAATATACTGAGCTATATTTGACATATAAGTGGGTAGAGGCAATACGTTATTTTGTAATGACTGTGAGATTTCTTTTAATGCGTCCATTAAGTCTATGGGCGAAATAATAGAACTATGTAGAATTTGCAGGCGAGAGAATGTGATAGAATTTAGTATATCATTTAAATAATTTTCTAAAAATACGTAGCTTTCCATTAAGGACTCACATAAATCTAGTATTTGTAATTGTGCTTGGTAAAAGGAGATGTCATTATTAATGTCCAGAAGTGTAGTCTCGATAGTTTTTAAGTCTTTGTTAAAAGTTTCTTCGTCTATTTGCAATTTTTGAATTGTAGTGTTGAAAGTTCTTATAACTGAAGTGGTAACAGATATTTGATTTTTTAGGAGATTTTCAATTTGAGTTTCATCGGAATTTATCTTATTTATACATTTATTAAAGTATTCGCCATCAGAGGCGTCTAAATTTCCAGTAATAGATTTCCAGATTGTTCCAATACCATTTACTAAACCGCGTTTTAGGCGTTTATTATAAGGTACTGTGTCAGAGGTTATTTCTTTATATTTTAAATTAACGGAGTTTGAGATTTGTTTTAGCAGACTAACATGTGTCTGTACTTCGGCTTGAAAGGCAAGTTTTCTCGGTGTATCCACGTTAATAAATTTTTCTAACAGGTTTTCCAAAATTCTGTCATTATTGGATATTGTAGTTTTGATAGGTAATAATTCTTTGTAAACAAGTAAAGTCCATTTGTCATTAGATATTCGTATAGTTCCTTTTTCATGAAAAAATATTCCAATTGTGTTATTAATTGGAGTGAGGAGAATTTGGGATTGGACGATAGAAAGGAGTCCATAGAATCTGTAAAGGAAAATTATTCAAAATAAGGTTTCAGTCTGTCAAAATTTACTTTAGAGGTTTGGTTAGTTTTGGGATTAAGGATAATTGCGGAATTTGTAAAAACTTCTTGAATTTCGAAAGGTCCATTAAAAAGATTATCCGATTTTGATTTAATTTGGGATTCTTTTACGTAAACTTTGTCACCAATTTTAAAATCAGGTCTTCGTTCTGAAATATTCTCGTCAAATCTTACTTTCGCCTTTTCTTTCTGTCTTTCTGTTTTTGCTCTGGCTACTTTGTAAAAATATTCCATGCGGTTATTCAGGTCTCGAATATATTTACTCATTAGTGTTTTTTGATTGTATAGAGTTTCTGGTGGTCGGCCTGCAGTGTGCCCAAATATAAGTTCATATGGTGTGAAACCGTGGGTCTTATTCTTTGTGTTGTTATAGCATATTATTGCATAAGGAAGTATAGTGAAGGGATGATCGTTTGGGTTCTCGGCTTGATTTGCTCTAATCATTTCTGAGAGTGTGGCATGAAACCTTTCTATAGATCCATTAGATTGTGGATGGTTAACGCTAGAAAATGTTAGTTTAATGTCGTATAATTCGCGTAGATCTTTGATTATAGCATTCTCGAATTCTCGACCGCAGTCACAATGAATTCTTAGTGGTGTTCCATAGTGTTGAAAAAAGAGTAGGAGTGTCTTGACTACTGTTACTGCCTTTTTGTCTTCCAAAGGATAGGCTTGCGTGAATTTTGTCAATTCGTCACGAATAGTTAAAGCATAGTTCCTAGTAGGGTATTCGAATATGTCCATATTTATTCTTTCGAATGGTGTTTTTGGAGTTTCTGTTATGACTAGTGGTCCACTTAAGTTTTTCCTGCAAATCTTAACTTTTTGGCAAATTTCACATGCTTTTACAAATTTCTCTACATCTTTTGTTAAATTCTTCCAATTGTATTTCTGCTTTATTCTTCTGACAGTTTCGTTTATTCCTCGATGTAAATTGTTTTTACTACAATGGTAATGATCTAAAATTTGAGGGATTTCGTCTTCGCTGGCTGTTTTAATTATATTTTGACAGATTCTTAATTTTAATTCTTTGTCAGCAAAAATATAAGAAAATATTTCTAGGATAGGTAGTTCGAGATTATTTTCGACGCAATATATTTTTGATTCATCGAATTGATCTTTATTTGCAAAAAGTACAAGAAACAAGTGTGATATTACTCGTTCGGGATCAAACGGTAATGGTATAATAAAATATTTTCGATCTTTTACAGTTTTGCTGTGTACAATATTAATTCTTCGGTTACTATATTCCATGTTTTCTTCGAATATGTCATTCATTATGTTCTCGTGGAGTTCTTCAAGTTTATTTTGCCAAAAAAATGTAACAATATTTTTGTTGGATTTGTCTAATAAGTCCGTATTCGATGTTTCAATTTTAGAATAATCGATTATTGACTTTGTTCTATACAGTTCGATAAACTTGTCAAGTTCTTCGGACATTTTTTCTATATTTTCTTCATCGTCGTCTTCGTTTTCTTGAGTTTCCGTATCATCTTCATTCGATGCATGTAATGAGATTTTTGATTTAAAGTTTGCACAATCCTTGAAATGGTTAATCTTTATCCTTGAGAGGGCATCTGCATTTCTGTTTATTTTTCCTGCGCGATGTTCTATTTTATAATTGTATTCTTCGAGTTTTAGGCGCCAACGCGCTAATCGGCTTCCGGGATCTTTTATCGAGAAAAGCCATGTAAGGGGTCGATGATCGGTAATCAGGGTGAATTTTCGTCCAAAAAGATATGGTCTAAAATGTTTGACTGCCCATACGATAGCTAATAGTTCTCTCTCTATAGTCGAATATTTTGTTTCGGCACCGCATAATGTTCTGGAGGCATAAGCTATGGGTAAATCTTTTCCAATAGGGCCTTGCGATAGAACGGCTCCAATCGCGAATGCACTAGCGTCAGTTGTTAGTAAAAATGGTTCCTCAAAATTGGGATATATAAGTATTGGATCTGAAGTTAAAATATTTTTGAGTTCGTTAAAGGCTTCTTTGCAATCGGAATTAAAAATAAAAGGTACGTCTTTCTGAAGTAGTTTCGTAAGTGGTTTAGAAATTTTGGCAAAATTTGGAATAAATCTTCTATAGTAACCGGCTAAGCCTAAGAATGATTTTATTTCTTTGGTGTTCTTTGGTTCCGGGAAGTTTTTGATGCAAGATATTTTAGCTGGATTTGTTTTTACACCATTTTCTGTTACAACATGGCCCAAATATGCTACTTCTTTTCTTAAAAATTCGCACTTGTCTGGCTGTATTTTTAAATTTGCTTTTCGTAACCTTTTAAAAACTTCTGTTAGTCGTGACATGTGATCATGAATAGTGGGTGAGTAGATAATTATGTCATCCATATACACTAAGCATCTTTCGTTTTGTATTCCTAAGAGGATGTTGTCCATTACTCTTTGGAAAGTAGATGGAGCATTCATTAGTCCGAATGGCATGCGAACAAATTCGTAATGTCCATTTTCGACGGAAAAGGCCGTTTTCTGGATGTCTTGTGGCTCGATTTCAATCTGGTGAAATCCGGACGCTAAATCTAGTGTTGTGAAGTATTGGCATCTTCCTAGTTGGTCCAATAGTTCTGATATTTGTGGTAGAGGATAACGGTCTTGTACTGTGAGTTCGTTGAGTTTTCGATAATCAATAACAACTCGCCATTTTTGTTTTCCTGACGCATCTAATTTCTTCGGTACGACCCAGACTGGACTCGACCAGGGCGAGACACTTTTCTGGATTATTCCTTCTTCTAACATTTTATTAATTTGCGTCTTTACCTCTTCCTTATGTATTTGAGGATATCTATAGGATTTAGTGAAGATAGGTTTAGCGTTGTTTGTTTCGATTTTGTGCTTTATTTCGTTTGTGAAGGTCAGTTTGTCGCCTTCGACATAAAATATATCTGCGTATTCAGTACATATATCTAGAATGAGTTCTTGTTCTTCGCAATTTAGATGATCAATTCTTAGTTGTTCTTTAATTATTCGTGTTCTATCTGCTACGGGTTCTTCAAAATCATTTTCGTTGTAGGATAGGATTGTCTCCGAATTTTCGAAAGGTTCGATTGAAATGTCCGAAAATTCGATTGTCTTCGGCATAGCATTAGCATTTAGTACGGAAGTTAAGAATTCTCCATTTTCATCTACATGGACTAATGCATGAGGTAATCTAACTTTTTCTATTTCTTGAGCTGATAATATGGCATCTGTATTTGATAAGTTGCATTTTAGTCTGCATATTTGTTCGGTCCGGCTGTCAATGGTAATTCTGTTTTTTCCTTTTATTCGTTTTCTCTCTGGTCTTTCAAGATTTTTGTCTTGATCTCGATTGTTTACGATAGTATATTTTTCATTTATAGGGTTTTGATATTTTAAATTTGATTCCTGTTTAGAATCTGATTTAATTTTTATTTTAGGTTCGTTTTGTCTTATTTCTGTGGGGTGTGTCGGTGTTTTGTCTTTAGGAGGGGTGTTTGTCTCGTGTCCTACTTTGTGAAGGGTGACAGTTTTAAAATTTGTATGCAACTGTCGGGATTTAAGATCTATTACGCATTCATAATGATCTAGAAAGTCTAGGCCTATTATGCCATCGAAATCAATGTCTAGATTGAAAATAAAGACTTTGTGAGGATTATCGGCAGTGAAGGGAATCAGGACAGATTCTGTTATTAACAATTTTTGATCGGTTATACCTTGAATAGTAACGTTTTCAGGAAATCTATTATGATAATTGCGTGCTGTGTTTTCTTTGAAAACAGTGATTCCAGCACCTGTGTCGATTAAAAGTTTAAAAGTGTTGGTAGCATCGTTAATGTAATATAAATTTTTGGAACTCATTGTATGAAATGGGGTTACATGAATGTCTGTTCGGGAAAATTGAGATTCGGATGAAAGTTGTCCAAGTTGAGTGCTTGGATTTGTTCTTGGATATTCGTAATATCCGTCGAGGGGTTCGTATGATTGGGAGGATGATTTTGATTCTGAAGTGAAAGAAAATCCGGATAATTTTGTGTGTTATTGGTTTCGTAAAAGTTATCAGTTTGCGGATTATTTTCTGTATAATAATCCGTTTCATAGTTTTCACAGTTATCGGTATTATAATCGTCTGTATAATAGTTAGTCGTCATTTCATCAGGGTATTCGTTTAAAACATGTGCCCGTTGGAAGTTTGGGTTTCTTTGGATAACAGATCGACGATTTTGATTTTGAGATGAAAAGGAAGGTCTCTGTTGGTTGAAATTTGGATTGTTGGAGGAATATTGATTCCTATTAGGATTCTGATTGTTTTGATAGTTGTTAGGTCCATTATTATATTGGTTTTGGTAACCGTGTGGCCTAGAAAAAGTTTGGTTTGGCTGTACGAAACGTGAAGAGCGGCATTCACTATTTAGATGACCAATGCGGCCACAATTTGTACATTTTGTAAACTGAGATGAGGGTCTTCTCATTGGTTGAGAGGGTTTAGGAATAGTTGATCTAGAATTAGATTTTTGTTCTTCAAAATATGACAATTGAAGTTCGCGTCTAATACGATTGCTTGCTTCAATGAGATCTTTTGGATTACTAGCCCTAATAATTTGTCCTAGACGAGGTTCTAAACCGGTTAAAAGTGTGTTTAGGGCCATGGTATCGATTAAGTCACATTGGGCAGTTTTTTGATCTGGGGATAAATTTGCTACTTGGATCGAGGCGTGCATTTTTGCATTCAGAACTTGTAAACGGTTAAAGAAAGTTAGAGGAGATTCGTTAGATAGTTGTTTTAGTCTTTGTAAGTCTTGTATTAAAGAGGTCAGGTCTCTACTGTCTCCGAAATGTAGATTTAGTAATTGTTTTATTTCTGTATAAGAAATTGGTTTTCTAATTAATAAGCTGTGCAGCTTTACCTTTAAGTTTATTTTTTACGTGAATCGTTAATAGAACGCGCTGATCGCCTGTGGCCATTTTAAAAGCACAGTCGCACGCATCTAAAAATGTAGAAAGAGAAATCGGATCGCCTTCAAATTCTGGGATAATAGAAAATATTTCCGAAAGCTTGTATGGTTCGATTTCTTGTTGAGTCTGGGAACGTGTCTCGGGCATTTTTCGAGATATTTTTAAACGAAAATGAAAATAGAAGTATGGAGAAATATAAAATGTATCAGTATATAAGGGAGAAAAAAAATGTGGTGGTATATAAAGGGCAAAAATGTATCAATATAAAAATATCAAATAATATATCAACAAAAATGTATCAAATATACCAAATAAAAATATATCAAGAAAAATATACCAAAATATAGCAAGTAAAAAAAATATGTCAATAAAATATCAGTATAAAATAGTATGTAAAGAAATATCAATAATTTCAAATATTAGATAATCAACTTGTATTTTTTTTTTCATGTATCTTGATTAATTGACTTGCAGTATAGTCAATTTCGTAAATTATTATAACAAATTATTAACGAGATGATTCAAAATCCACTTACATAAAGAAGAACATCGGGACGCCTTGTTCTCTCTGCTCAGCTACCAGGGGCTTCACTAGGTGTTCCTTCCGTAGATTACAGGAGTGAGGTTGTTCGGAGATGCTTTCTTCTTTAAGGGTCGTCTTGTTCTCTCTGCTCGGCTACCAGGGGCTTCACTAGGTGTTCCTTCCGTAGGTCACAGGAGTGAGGACTTCCGTAGATTCTTTGTTCCGTTAAGGGATGGGAATCCGCCGCTGCCAGTGAGTATACACGTGTTCTAGCAACGTTAACCGGATCTTACTGACTTTGCGCCAATTGTTAGATCACTAATCACGTATTTGACTTTTTAAAAAAGAACTTTATTTGTTACAAATTAAATATTAAATAATAGTACGAAATTAAATTAATTTAAAATGACTACAATAACTGGACTGGTCGAAGTTGCAGCTAAGAGTGATTCCGGCATCTGAGAATGGTAATTTATAGGTTTGGTATGAAGTGCTGAATTGCTGTTCCCATGAATGTTGGCCAACGGTTCGTACAAAGTTCTAATGCGTGCTCAGCGGTTTCTATGGGAATGGGATGATGAAATCTGAAGTCGGCGAACTTAAGCTAGTTCAAGGTTAATATTTTCTCATATAACATATATATATATATATATATATATATATATATATATATATATATATATATATATATATATATTGCTGGGTTTTATTTTGTCAATCAAAGATAAAATAAAAATTTTATTTTGTTATAGAACTCGGGCACATAAATTTGCAACGCCCTGTACATCGATTTGTAAATATTTGTTACAAGGTAGTTTTAAGCAGTGGGTTTATCCATAATGAGTTTTACCCTGGAGGACTGAAAAACATTAGTAAATACTTAAATGTGAATAGACAATTGTTTCCCGGTATTTGTAGATGTTATATTTTAAAAGCCTTTGGTTTTGTTTCGCTGGAAAGGCCAAAAACCACCAGGTAGTTATTGTATTTAGAAAGTATAAGATAAAACCGTTATCATTTTCAAAAAAAGTTGTTTAGAAGCGATGCTTGGGTTTTTCTGATGTAAAATAAGAGGAGGGATATAGGAATTTTCTGATTGGTTGGCGAGTTTGGAATGGGGATGAAAGAGAGTGAATGTTTTGAAGTTTGGAGTAGAAAAGATTATTATGTGATGGTCATCTGAAAGAAGCAGTTAAGAAGCAAGTGAGAGTGGTGTTAATAGTTAGAAGTGGGTGGCGAAAAGGTGGAACAAGAGATAGATCAGAGTTGAGAAGTCGAATACCTTGATCCTATATTGATCCTCATTGATTCTATAAAGTCCAAGTGAGTAAGGCACAAGAACTATAACTATTAAAAATATTTGCGAAACCAAGTAAAAAAATACTTGAGTCTCAGGAGATTGTTAGTATATGAAAGAGAGGAAAGAATTTTGGAGTTTGTTGAATGAGTACTGGTAAAAGAGGCATGTTCGTGTTTTGGAGAAAAAGTTGCTGGTATGCTGACAGGTTGATACTTAGAACGGAGAAGGCTTTGATTAGTAGGCTAACATAATCAGAGAAATATAAAATGTATCAGTATATAAGGGAGAAAAAAAATGTGGTGGTATATAAAGGGCAAAAATGTATCAATATAAAAATATCAAATAATATATCAACAAAAATGTATCAAATATACCAAATAAAAATATATCAAGAAAAATATACCAAAATATAGCAAGTAAAAAAAATATGTCAATAAAATATCAGTATAAAATAGTATGTAAAGAAATATCAATAATTTCAAATATTAGATAATCAACTTGTATTTTTTTTTTCATGTATCTTGATTAATTGACTTGCAGTATAGTCAATTTCGTAAATTATTATAACAAATTATTAACGAGATGATTCAAAATCCACTTACATAAAGAAGAACATCGGGACGCCTTGTTCTCTCTGCTCAGCTACCAGGGGCTTCACTAGGTGTTCCTTCCGTAGATTACAGGAGTGAGGTTGTTCGGAGATGCTTTCTTCTTTAAGGGTCGTCTTGTTCTCTCTGCTCGGCTACCAGGGGCTTCACTAGGTGTTCCTTCCGTAGGTCACAGGAGTGAGGACTTCCGTAGATTCTTTGTTCCGTTAAGGGATGGGAATCCGCCGCTGCCAGTGAGTATACACGTGTTCTAGCAACGTTAACCGGATCCTACTGACTTTGCGCCAATTGTTAGATCACTAATCACGTATTTGACTTTTTAAAAAAGAACTTTATTTGTTACAAATTAAATATTAAATAATAGTACGAAATTAAATTAATTTAAAATGACTACAATAACTGGACTGGTCGAAGTTGCAGCTAAGAGTGATTCCGGCATCTGAGAATGGTAATTTATAGGTTTGGTATGAAGTGCTGAATTGCTGTTCCCATGAATGTTGGCCAACGGTTCGTACAAAGTTCTAATGCGTGCTCAGCGGTTTCTATGGGAATGGGATGATGAAATCTGAAGTCGGCGAACTTAAGCTAGTTCAAGGTTAATATTTTCTCATATAACATATATATATATATATATATATATATATATATATATATATTGCTGGGTTTTATTTTGTCAATCAAAGATAAAATAAAAATTTTATTTTGTTATAGAACTCGGGCACATAAATTTGCAACGCCCTGTACATCGATTTGTAAATATTTGTTACAAGGTAGTTTTAAGCAGTGGGTTTATCCATAATGAGTTTTACCCTGGAGGACTGAAAAACATTAGTAAATACTTAAATGTGAATAGACAATTGTTTCCCGGTATTTGTAGATGTTATATTTTAAAAGCCTTTGGTTTTGTTTCGCTGGAAAGGCCAAAAACCACCAGGTAGTTATTGTATTTAGAAAGTATAAGATAAAACCGTTATCATTTTCAAAAAAAGTTGTTTAGAAGCGATGCTTGGGTTTTTCTGATGTAAAATAAGAGGAGGGATATAGGAATTTTCTGATTGGTTGGCGAGTTTGGAATGGGGATGAAAGAGAGTGAATGTTTTGAAGTTTGGAGTAGAAAAGACCAAGTGAGTAAGGCACAAGAACTATAACTATTAAAAATATTTGCGAAACCAAGTAAAAAAATACTTGAGTCTCAGGAGATTGTTAGTATATGAAAGAGAGGAAAGAATTTTGGAGTTTGTTGAATGAGTACTGGTAAAAGAGGCATGTTCGTGTTTTGGAGAAAAAGTTGCTGGTATGCTGACAGGTTGATACTTAGAACGGAGAAGGCTTTGATTAGTAGGCTAACATAATCAACAAGAAGAAGCTGTTTTGGTCGAAAGGAAACATCGTCGTGTGCGAATTAAAAGGTCAGTCAATAATTTTTGTGACAGAATTTTTTATATGTTTCAAATAAAAGATTCTATACCATCAGAAGATCAAAAATTATCGTTTTTTTAAAATACCATAAATTTTATAAAAGTTTTTTTTTAAGAAAAATTAATTCAAGTTTTCTGATTCACATTGCAAATATCATATAATTTTTTAACGTCAAAGTATAATTATTAATATCGCTTAATAAATTTGAAATGTTTCTTTTTACAATATTCAGATTTTTTTTGTACAAAAACATATGAATTTATTTGATTAACTTTTGATAATAAAAGATATTTGTATTTGTTTATTTATGTTATTTCTATTTATTTCGTTTCCCTATTTTATCCCGATAAGGAACAACTAAGAGATACTGGAAGCCACGAGAAAAGATAAGTATAACCTAAGCTGATTTTTTTTGTATAACAAAATGGCACCCTGAGATTATTTTTTTATGTATGATTTGCGACACTTAGGGCCGATTGTTCAAACGCTAATCAAAACTTGATTGTAATCAAATATTTAATTACAATCAAATACTTCACAGCAGCCTTCAAGATTATTAAAAATTGCTTATTATTATTATTGATTTGTAAATAAAAACATGAAATTAACATCATAAAGAGTTTAATTATGGTTTATTTTAAATTAAAATGCAAAATAATAAAATTGAATAAAATAAATCAGTCAACATAATCTGGAAATGTGACGTATTTGATTTTAATTAAATATTTGATTACAATCAAGTATTGATTAGCGTTCGAACAATCGGCCCTAAGATAATTAATTCAACAATTAATTAAAGTAATTAAATAAATAAAAAGTTAATATAAAAGTTACATATATATATATATATATATATATATATATATATATATATATATATATAAAATATTTCCAATGGTTGCATTTCAGAGGGTTGTTCGGTCAATAATTGGCAAATGAAACTACTACGTCAACTACTTCATTAATTTAATAGAATACGTTTCGCTTTTATTCTTTTTTTAGCATCATCAGTTCTAAAAAACAATTTGTCGGTTTTTGTGATGTTATGAAAACTCTACTATACTTAACATTAAACCAAATAAACGAGAAAAAAAAAACAAAAAACAAAAGAAAAACTGTTTAAGAACACTATTGTTCATTTAGTTTATTTTTTGGTGATTTTTTTATTTTAACTGATGGCTTCATTTGGATGTTAGTTAAATCTCTTTGAAGGGTCAAACCACACTATGGTTATTAGTTATAGTAATAATTCATTTAATTCTACTCTTCTGTGATCAATTTGTTCAGTTCTCTGCATATTCTGGGCACTTCCTTTCACGGATCTGAGCTGTTCACAGATATACTGGGATTAGTTTCTTCTCGTGCTTACATCTTCACAATCTTTGTTGTTCGTTCCAGAGTTCCTTAATGTGCATTTTATTAAAAGATAAATTTTCTTGGAAATTTGGAATAATCCTCGACTTTTGAGCGTCAAATAAATGCTGCGATATTTTCGGAAATTTATTTGAAAATAATTTTTAGTAGTTATCTGATTTGAGCGCGACAGATAAATATAATGCAAACTCTAAATCACAATATCAAATTTCAGGGTACACATTTCTTTTTCATCAATTGTACTCAACTGACAGGCCTATAATTAGATTTGAAAAACTCGTTTATGGTCAGTTGACTCTTATTCTAATTTTGATCAAATTGAAAAGTGGAAAGCTTAGGTTACGAATCCCATTGTTTATTTGGAAGTTAGATACAGCTTTAATTGAAGGTTTACATAAAAGCTTAGGCCGTCCGCCCGTCAATCAGAACATTAGACATTCTGTGTTAAGAAAATACAATAGCCGTCACGACCCCAGTTCGAGGTTGGTCGGTAAGCTTCTAGAAAATATTACAGTATATTATTATAATATTGTTGTGATGTGATATATATATATATATATATATATATATATATATATATATATATATATATATATATATATATATATATATATATATATATATATATATATATATATTAACTGCAAAATTATCAATGACTGAGATGTATAATAATACAAAGTTTTAATATTCTCATCCATATTTACATTCAGATGTGCCTGGTATTATGTATGTTTGAAAATATGGGCAGTCACCCAGTAAAGTTATTATCAAATTGTTGATCAGTCCAAGACCAAGAGGACCAACAGCCAATGAAAACATCGGATATCGCTATTACAACAAATCACAATGCGTTATCTTGTATCGGCAAACATTATTTGGGTAATTGCCTGAGCGACCGTTACCATAAAGTAGTTTATCCGAAAAAAATTCGTTTCGACCGTCCAGTGGTTTACACTTGGGTAGGTAGGTATATTTTTTTTAATTTAAACTTTATTTTTAAAAGAAATATTGTTTATCTGGATGAGATATTGTATGATACTCATGACACCGTGAAAAAAAGTTGGACGAATAATAACAAAAAGTGTTCTAATTCAGTACCGCCCAATAAAGGACAGAATTATAATTTTACAGTGGTGTAGAAAATGGATGCATCGACGATGTATTATTTATATCTGCAAAAAAAAATTAAAGACGTGAATCTAGATTATCATGAGGATATGCAGGGTTAAATTTGTGAATCATGGTTTAAAAAATCTCTTCTTGCATAATTTTATATATATATATATATATATATATATATATATATATATATATATATATATATATATATATATATATATATATATATATATATATATATATATATATATATATATATATTGTTATGATGTATTGTTATGATGTATTGTTTGTGAATGATGAGCAATGAGCATTTTTAATAATATAATATATAGGGTTTTTATCGCGGTTCTCAAAGAATTAGTTTGTAAGTACTTTTTTAAATTATCTTTATTATATCTACTATGAAACACACATATATATATATATATATATATATATATATATATATATATATATATATATATATATATATCTAACCTAGCCAACGTAAATTTAAAATAAACTATCTTTAAATTGTAATTCTTATGAAACTAATTAACTTCTATAGACAATGTAAAATTTAAACAAACTATCTTCAAAATTGAAATTGTTATGACACTAACTAAATTATATTAACAAAATTTTGTACCTTTCTGTCACTGAATGCCTAAATGAACTGTTTTCCACTATATAGATTCTAATCACCACTCAATGTCTTCGTGCTTCGGTTATCCTTGTTTTTGTGAAATTGCTTTTTCCAATTATCAGATTCCACCAATTTAAAATATATTTCTTCTTAAGCATTTATAAACCACCAATCAAACCAGCAAACAGTATTTATATTTATTCTTCTTTTCAATATACCAATATCCAATCACCAAATATATTATATAATTTTAATTTTCAAATAATACTTCTTGCATTATCCAATCACCATTTATACATAATATAATTTTTAATCTTCAATAATATTTTCTTTATACTGTTTCTTAATCTTCATTTAACTCACTATATTGAACAATTGGACCTTCTGTCTGACTATAATTTATCTGACTTCTATTTCATGCTAACTCTAATTAACTTTCATACTAAACTGGACATTTTGAATTCAAATCACCAAGTATTTATACCTTTTCAATGTTCCAGAATCATCTCGCAAGAAATCCTATTCGAAATTGTTCTATTTCCTCTATATGAATTTTCTGGAACAATCCATTTCGCAAACAAGGCCATCTTTGGTGATCTAGAGAATTCCTTACTTTTTTATCGAGAATTTTGTTGGCATTTAGGCTTTTCAGATCAGAATATACACTTAAATCAGTAACTTACACTCTAATTTAATAAACTACACATTTTAAACAACATATTATTATAACCACACTTTATATTCGCAACCATTACTTAAACGTCACTTTAAAGAATATTTTTGGTTGCCTAGTCACACGGCTTACTTAAATATATCTACAATATTATAATTATTAAAATACAACTTTTTACAATTATTATATGCTAATTTCTTAAAAATGCCCTCACATAAATATATTTTTATAAAATTCTCTAGTATATAACTTATTAAAATAACCAAATACTTTTAATATCTAATATTATCTAGTATATAACATATAAATTAATTTTTTAAACACCAATCATCTCAATATATATATATATATATATATATATATATATATATATATATATATATATATATATATATATATATATATATATATATATGTTAGATCACTAATCACGTATTTGACTTTTTAAAAAAGATCTTTATTTGTTACACATTAAATAGTACAAAATTAAATTAATTTAAAATGACTGCAATAACTGGACTGGTCGAAGTTGCAGCTAACAGTGGTTCCGGCATCTGAAAATGGTAATTTATAGGTTTGGTATGAAGTGCTGAATCGCTATTCCCATGAATATTGGCCAATGGTTCGTACAAAGTTCTACTGCGTGCTCAGCGGTTTCTATGGGAATGGGATGATGAAATCTGAAGTCGGCTACTTCAAGATTAATATTTTCTCATATAACAGCTCCCCTTATTACTGAAAAGTCAATGCCATTGCTTTGACTTTTACAGAGTAATTGGTGTTTCTGCTTCGCTTTCTTGTTGGACATTGGGTCTTCTTCTGATGGAGGTTAAGCTTTAAAGTTTCTGTCTAATGGAATTTTTGGGTGGTAGTGAAGTTGGAGGCTGATCCTGGGACAAGGAGATTGGTACCGCAACCGCAAGTTAGTTTGGTAGTGACTATTTTCAGTGTTCTTTCTACGAAAAACTTTTTATTTACGTTTTTTACTTTTTTTGGATACATTTTTACGTGATTATACGTTTGATACTTTTAAAATATTGCGTCCGTGGTGCGATAATAATTCTGTAGCTGAAGAGACAATGGAACCCTCTAATCAATTGGAAGATTTACAAAGGCGTGTAGTAAAACGTAAACGACATTTTCAATACCTTTCTGATGATGCCAAACGTATGCTAAAAATTGTTTATGAAGGACTGTGTACTGAATTGTCTAAATCAGAGGCAATTAAAGAAACATGTTTTTTAACCAGAGTGCCCAAGCAACCTGCTACAAAATTATAGGAGAAACGTCTTCTTCTAGACAGAACAGAAAGAATTGTGGCAAATTCAGAAACAAAGGAGTATGTCATCTAAAACTGTCACTGTCACAATGGCAGTTTCCAAACTCGTCCGATACGTCTAAAGGTGGGAAACAATAAGTAGAATGTAAATTTATAGGTTTTTATCGCTCAATCTCCCACCTTCACTAGTTTCATTTCTTGTTATCTCATAACTTAATGTGTTTTCCATCTTTTGCGTTATTCTGTCGGTTATTAGCGAGCTCATCACTGTAGAGTTAAATATAAATGTACATTAAAACTTTTTAAAATACGTTCACCGCTAATAGCCATTTCCTATTTATTACAATTACAGCAGTAAGTACTTTATACTTATAATTTTTCAGAAATAAATGTAACTTGAATTGACTATTTCTTGTTGTGTTTTTTACAATACATAATTAAGACAGCATGGCTAATAATAAGCAACCAATTATTCAGCCGAGTACTACAAGTATTGGTAAACAAAATTTATTTTTGTAAATTATAATTTTAATCTCGAGTAGTTGATAATTGTATATATTTTTTCTAATTAAAACAAAAAAAGGTCGTAGAAAAGGTCACTCTGGGCAAATTTCATCATCGTGAGTAATAGCCATCATTACATGCTCGTTGAATAATATACTATTATTAACAATGTTTTATATAGATATTATTATTTTACAATAAGTTCTGTTTAGTTGAGTCGATTAGTGTTATCACCCCCAAGATATATCACAAAAGTTAACAACACCGATAGTTTTTATTTAAACTTTACAGAAAATGAAACTTTTTCATCACTACAGGAGCAATGTAATCAATTTGTGGCAATAAAGTTAAAATGACTCTAAGGACTTAGAGCAACAACTAATACATTAACAATTAAAAAATAGGCGTTAGTAATAGAAAAATTGGCGGTGAAAATTAGGTGCTCTATGTATTTCTTAATGCCATCATAAAAAAAATGAAATTAAAAAGGGTGAACCATCCTTATCCCTTAGGGGTATGAAAAATAGATTACGATCTATTCTCATATCTGTAACGATGAGTCAAAGCCATCACCGTTAAACCAGCGTGCGCGCGAACCAACCCATGAAGTAGGAGTGTATCGACAGTAGAAAGGGCAAAACTAATTACACAGCTCCGCTATATAAACCGCAACATTTCCTCATAGAGACAGAATCGACAGGTGTTGACTGAAGGTTCTCTTCTTCCCTACCCCGGCTTGTGGACGTGTTGAGTTCACAAGTTGTTCCGTCTCCCATACCGCCGCTATCCGAAGAGCGTGTTGAGCTCTTCGCTACCCGTACTCTGAAGCAATCGTGTTGAGACTGTCGAGGAGTGTCCTATTAACCCGAATCACTTAAGGGACGTGTTGAGTTCGTTTCCTTCCTTTGTACCTATCGTCCCGCTGTTATTAAATCGATACAACGTTACCGTAAAATTTCAGATACACACTCGCTTGCCGATAAGACTAGTTCCATATGACAAGGTCAAGCTTAATTTGAATAAATAGGCTAGGTACTGAGAAGACTAAACCAAATTGTAAATATGTACATAAGATTTTTGTCAATTTAATTTAAGGAAGACAATAGAGTTTTATTTTTATTTTGAACTCTGTCTCTGACTGTCTAAAAGCTACCCGGATAGTGACTCCCACGAGAGAACATCACAAAAGGCGCCCGAGCAGAAAAATACGTTTTAAACAATAATACCGACCAAATTCCGAATTTTATTTTCATAAGACAGTACTATATTTCAAATTTTAATCAAAGACAGGGTGATTCACAGTTCAATAATGACAGACGCTCCGGAAACGTCGAAGGTTAGTTGGGTGTACCTATTATAGAAAAACGAACTTATAGCCGAATTAACAAACAGAGAACAGCCGACGGAAGGGAATTTCAGCGAGCTAAGAGCGAGATTAGTTGCGATCATCAAGGCACCAACTCAAAAAGGCCAAAACCCAGAGGAAATAGAAGAAAACCAGATGGAAGACAGACAAAGAAAGACGGAAATAGTACGCAAATGGGGGTTACACTTTGACGGTTCAAGAGACCCAAAAGAATTCATAGAACGGTTGAAAGAACTCCAGACAGCTTACGGCCTACAAGACACCCACGTTTTACAAGCTCTACCAGAAACATTAAACGGAAAAGCATTACTATGGTACAGAAACAATAATAAATATTGGAACGAATTAAAAGACTTCGAACAGGATTTCCGCAATTTCTTCGTTTCCTCCGTTCTCACGCAATCTCTGGAAGCTCAAATCCGGAACCGACTCCAACGAAACAACGAAGGTGTAAAAGACTACACCATTGATATTCAAACAATGATCAGAAGACATGGTGAATTTAATCACCAAGAAGAACTAAACAGGATATACACCAATATGAACCCGAAATACAAGTTGTATATAAAGAGGCAAGACGTATCGTCAACACAGGACATCATCAGATTAGCGGAAGAATATGATATGGTCCAAAAAGAAATATATAACAGAAACAATACAAGGTGTGACTGGACACAGGCAAATAGTCATAATAACAAAATACAGAATTTCGACAGACAGACTTGTTGTTGGAGATGCGGCCGCAGAGGCCACAATAGAAGAAACTGCAGAGCTATCGCTGTACTCTTCTGCAGCCATTGCGGAACCCGAGGAACAACTTCCAATAACTGCCAATGTAGAAGCCGACCGGAAAACTCCAACAGGACTGGGCAAGAAGGAGGCAACCCAGTCAGCATTTAGAGTCCTCCCTAACAACCTCCAGCTACGCACACTATACAGATCAACGACCCCACACAACGATAACGTTCAGCAACGGTAAAAAGTTAAGAGCACTAATAGACACAGGAGCCCAAAATTCGTTTATAGGACAAAAAGGTAAAAAAATATTGGAACAATGTGGAACAAAAAGCGACAGAAAAGCTTTAAAGATCACGCTGGCAGATGGAAAAACCAGCAACATAGAAATCTGTTTTACAGCAAAATGTTCCATAGACAACGTTTGGAGAAAAGCCAAGCTACATTTTTTACCAAACCTAGCTTCAGAAGTAGTACTGGGAATGCATGAAATAACAAGATGGGGCCTTGATTTATCAAACATCTTAAATAGAAATCGCGTAAGAAGGAGAGAACAATACCCAACCAGTACAGAACACGGATCCAGATTGTACAATGCAGACAATAACCGAATACCGACCAATTCCAGGGTCAACGAAACACCAACCGCAAGATATCCGCTCCAACAGAGAAGCAAAATATATAACAAAACGACCCACCGACTACCGACCGATACCGCGGTCGAAGACCACACCGAAAATATACCGACTACCGACCGATACCGCGGTCGACAACCAGACCGAAGATATACCGAACTACCGACCGATACCGCGGCCGACGACCAGACCGAAGATATTCCGTCATACATACCGGAATTCACGAACAGTCCGAAACGAGAGCAGCTCGACATCAGTACTACACTAAACAATACCGAAAAAAACACAATTACAGGAATTGTTACTAACAGAATTGGAGAAATTTAAACAAATTAAAGGAACAACACATCTAACCGAACATACAATAAAACTCAAACATAATACACCGATCAAACAAAGATACAGGCCCCGAAACCCGGCAATGCAGAAGATCATAAACGATGAGATAGATAAGATGCTAGAAGAGAACGTGATAGAAAAATCTAATAGCCCGTACAGTTCCCCCATCGTCCTAGTAAAAAAGAAGGATAACAACGGATACAGATTTTGCATCGATTTTAGGAAAATCAACGACATCTCAGAAAAAGATGCCTACCCATTACCGTACATCAATCATATCCTAGAAAAGTTAAAATCTGCAAAATATTTTACCACGTTAGATCTAAAAAATGGATATTGGCAAGTACCACTTTCCGAAGCAAGCAAACCCTTGACCGCTTTCATAGCACCAGGAAAAGGACTATTCCAGTTCAAAGTACTTGCATTCGGATTACACGCCGCCTCCGCTACTTTTCAACGATTACTAGATACAATAATCGGCCCAGAAATGGAACCACATGCATTCGCCTATTTAGACGACATAATAGTACTGGGGAAAACGTTAGAGGAACATATGGAAAACTTAAAAGAAGTACTTCACAGACTACAGCAGGCCAAACTACGAATTAATATAGACAAATGTAAATTCTGCAAAGAAGAGATAAATTATTTAGGCCATGTAGTAAACAAAACGGGAATAAAAGTGGACGACAACAAGACAAAAGCTATAGTCGAATATCCCGCGCCAAAAACCGTTAAACAACTACGCCGATTTTTGGGCATCATCTCATGGTATAGGAGATTTATAAAAGATTTTTCACGAACTGCAGCCCCTTTAACAAAGCTACTAAAGAAAAAACAACATTGGACTTGGGACAGAGACCAAGAGGAAGCATTTAACAAAATAAAATTACTACTGACACAAGCTCAAATACTGATCTGCCCGGACTTCCAGAAAAGATTTTTTTTACAATCTGACGCTTCGAACCACGGTTTAGGAGTAGCTTTAGTACAAACAAACGACGAAGGACAGGAACAAGTCATCGCTTACGCAAGTCGAACCCTAACAAATGCCGAAAAAAATTACAGCGTTACAGAAAAAGAACTACTAGCGATCATCTTCGGTATAGAAAAGATGAAACCCTACATCGAAGGATACCCATTTTCAATTATCACAGATCATCAAAGTCTACGATACTTACAAACAATGGAAAACCCTACAGGTAGAATAGCTAGATGGGCAATGCTGCTGCAACAATTTGACTTCGATGTCATTTACAGAAAGGGCTCCCAGAACGTCCTGGCCGACGCGCTCTCTAGAGAACCAGTAGATCTGGTTTGCATAATAAACGTAGAAGATGTAGAACCCGACGAATGGTACAATAAAGCTTTAAATAAAATCCAGACAAATCCGCAACTATTTCCAGACTACTCTATCAAAGATGGACTTCTCTATCGACACTTCTGGGACAAATACGATTTAAAGGAGACAGAGGTATCCAACCCCTGGAAACTATGCATCCCAAACCACAAGAGACAACAACTCCTGGCAGAAAACCACGAGCAACCGACCGCAGGACATCTAGGAATAGCCAAAACAATAACCCGCCTAGCTAGAAAATACTACTGGCCAGGGATGTTTAAAGACGCCGCAAAGTTCGTCAGGAACTGCAAGAACTGTCAGCAATTTAAGCCGCAACAAAGCTTAACTCCAGGCCGCATGCAATCTACACAAATTCCGCCACATCCATGGCACTCCGTTTCAACCGACATCATAGGACCCCTTCCAACATCCAGCAAAGGAAACAAATATATAATGACATTCCAGGACACCTTTTCAAAATGGGTCGAAGCCATACCGATCAGAACAGCAAC